>NC_057718.1:6541252-6585090 GCF_004010195.1 Chiloscyllium plagiosum | reverse complement strand
TCATCTCCTCGCACACTCTCCATCAGCTCGCACAGTCTCCATCTCCTCACACAGTCTCCATCTCCTCTTGATAGAGGTGTATAAGATGATTAGGGGTTTAGATAGGGTCGACAGTGAGAATCTTTTTCCATGTATGGAGTCAGCTATTACAAGGGGGCATAGCTTTAAATTAAGGGGGGGTAGGTATAGGACAGATGTTAGGGGTAGGTTCTTTACTCAGCGAGTCGTGAGTTCATGGAGTGCCCTGCCAGTAGCAGTGGTGGACTCTCCCTCATTATGGGCATTTAAGCGGGCATAGGATAGGCTTATGGAGTATAGTGGGCTAGTGTAGGTTAGGTGGGCTTGGATCGGCGCAAGATCGAGCGCCGAAGGCCCTGTACTGCGCTGTATTCTTCTATGTTCTATGTTCTATATAATGGACAGGGCGGATAATGGGAAGGGTGGATAATGGACAGTGCGTATAATGGGCAGGGTGGATAATGGGTAGGGTAGATAATGGACAGGGTAGATAATGGAAAGGTGGGAATTGGGCTGGCAGGATAATGGCCAGGTTGGATAATGGACAGGGAGGATGATGGGCAGGGTGTATAATGGGCAGGGTGGATAATGGGTAGGGTAGATAATGGACAGGGTAGATAATGGAAAGGTGGGAATTGGGCTGGCAGGATAATGGCCAGGTTGGATAATGGACAGGGAGGATGATGGGCAGGGTGTATAATGGGCAGGGTGGATAAGAATGTATAATGGACAGGGTGGATAATGGGCAGGGTGGATAATGGGCAGGGTGGATAATGGGCAGGGTGGATAATGGACAGGGTGGGGCAATGGACAGGGCATATAATGCGCAAGGTGGTAATGGGCAGGGTGGATAATGGACTGGGTGGATAATGGACAAGGAGGATAATGGGCAGGGTGAATAATGGGCAGGGTGGATAATGCACAGGGTGGATAATGGACAGGTTGGGCAATGGACAGGGCGTATAATGGGCAGGGTAGATAATGGGCAGGGTGGATAATGGACAGAATGTATAATGGACAGGGTGGATAATGGGCAGGGAGGATAATGGGCAGGGAGGATAATGGGCAGAGTGGATAATGGACATGGAGGATAATGGGCAGGGTGGATAATGGACAGGGAGGTTAATGGGCAGGGTGTATAATGGACAGGGTGGATAATGAGTTAAAAACAATGACTGCAGATGCTGGAAACCATTCCATGTCCATTCCACCCTGACCTTAAATTTACCTGGACCATCTCTGAAACCTCCCTCCCCTTCCTGGACCTCTCCATCTCCATTAATGATGACCGACTTGACACTGACATTTTTTACCAAACCCACCGACTCCCACAGCTACCTGGATTACACCTCTTCCCACCCTACCTCTTGCAAAAATGCCATCCCGTATTCCCAATTCCTCCGCCTCTGCCGGATCTGCTCCCAGGAGGACCAGTTTCACCACAGAACACACCAAATGGCTTCCTTCTTTAGAGACCGCAATTTCCCTTCCCACGTGGTTAAAGATCCCTCCAATGCATCTCGTCCACATCCGCACCTCCGCCCTCAGACCCCACACCTCCACCGTAACAAGGACAGAACGCCCCTGGTGCTCACCCTACCAACCTTCGCATAAACCAAATCATCCGCCGTCATTTCCGCTACCCCCAAAAAGATCCCAACACCAGGGACATATTTCCCTCCCACCCCTTTCCGCATTCCGCAAAGACCATTCCCTCCGTGACTACCTGGTCAGGTCCACGCCCCCCTACAACCCACCCTCCCATCCTGGCACATTCCCCTACCACTGCAGGAACTGTAAAACCTGCACCCACACCTCCTCTGTCACCTCCATCCAAGGCCCTAAAGGAGCCTGCATATCCATTGCTCCCGATGTGGTCTCCTCTGCATTGGGGAGACTGGGCGCCTCCTAGCAGAGCACTTTAGGGGACATCTCCGCACCAATCAACCACACCGCCCCATGGCCCAACATTTCAATTCACCCTCCCACTCTGCCAAGGACATGGAGGTCCTGGGCCTCCTTCACTGCCGATCCCGCACCACCAGACGCCTGGAGGAAGAACGCCTCATCTTTCACTGGATGGATAATGGACATGGTGGATAATGGGCACGGTGGATTATGGGCAGGGTGGACAATGGGCACGGTGGATAATGGGCACGGTGGATAATCGGCAGGGTGGATAATGGGCACAGTGGATAATGGGCAGGGTGGATAATGTGGTGCTGGAAAAACACAGCAGGCCAGGCAGCATTGGAGGAGCAGGAGAATTGACGTTTCGGGCATAAGCCCTTCTGGGCTTATACCCAAAATGTCAATTCTCCTGCTCCTCGGATGCTGTCTGGCCTGCTGTGTTTTTCCAGCACCACATTTTTCAACTCTGGTCTCCAGCATCTGCAGTCCTCACTTTCTCCTTCCAGGGTGAATAATGGCCAGGGTTTATAATGGGCAGGATGTATAATGGGCAAGGTGGATAATTGACAGGGTGGATAATGGGCAGGGTTTATAATGGGCAGGGTGTATAATGGGCAGGGTGTATAATGGGCAGGGTGTATAATGGACAGGGTGGATAATCGGCAGGGTGGATAATTGACAGGGTGGATAATGGGAGCGTGGATAACGGGCAGGGTGGATAATTGGCAGAGTGGGTAACAGGCAGAGTGTATAATGGGCAGGGTGGATAATGGGCAGAGTGGGAGGTAGTTGCATCTGTAAAAGGTGACTTGGTCTGACTCCAAGCTGGCTGGCCACAGCAAGTGTACTGTGGAGGAAAAAGTATTTTTTTGACAAAAAAATATATTGAGGGGTTTTTGACCTCCTAACAAATGAAAAAGAAAGTGAATTGGTAGGAATTACTCATGCAATAGGTAAGTGTAAAATGCGCAGGGTGGGCAAGGTGTGGGATTTACAGTGGGAAGTAAGAAGAAGCAGGTTTATATCAGAAGTGTGCTTATAGGATACATTACATATAACAGACAGAAGGTGTAATCTCCAGGATAGGATAGTGTGTACTTCATACAGTATGTATATTGGATACTATGGTGCTGTGTAATTGCTGAATTTGAATGGTGACATGAGGTGTATAATCAGCAGCCAATTGTGTGTTATGGACTTTGCAAACCTCCAAAAATTTAATTTAATGCAAAGAATTAAAGAGAGAAACATAGCAAAGATTTGCAGTGGGCAGGTGATATGAGAAATGATCAGATTTGACAGGAGGCAAGTTCTGAAATTGTGAGGAAAATTGAGATAAGGGAAAGCAAATAGCTATTCTTGAGAGAGGAATTACGGAGTGCTTGCATCTACTGATAATTGGAAAATGAATAATGCAAGATTATAATCTGCAAATGCAGTGGCTGAAATGTTTTTTAATTCTGTTTTATTGGAATCCGCTTCCTAGGGGACAGCAATCTTGATATTCTGTCAGCAGTGACCCATTAAATAATCCAAATGCAGTAATATAATTTCCTCTTCAAGTGGTAGATTTGGACTGCTTTCCATCCTTATGGGCTGAAGAAACCGAAGCCAGATTAAGTTTTTAGGAAGAATTCTCTAAGGTGTAAACATTGTCACAACACAGTGGGATGTAAGTCCAAGACATTTACTGGATAAAATTGGATAAAGATCTCATCAATACCCCATTTGTTATTAACGAGATGGGAGGAAGCAAGAGAGAGGTGGAAATGGAAGACCTTCAGGCAAGTGAGGGTGCCAACTCCCCAACTTGACCATAATTTCCAAGAATTGAAGATTAAACTCTAGGACACACCTACAAACTACACCCAGGAGAAAAACAATGGGCAGTACATCAAATTATGTATTTTTCCTTTCTTTTCAGGAATGTTTTCATATTTTAACTCAAAAAGGTAATGAGAATTGCGGACTTAACTGTTGTGCAATCCATTGTTATGATTAATTCATTTGTTTAGTTAAATCTGGTTCTAACCCATTGAAAACCCAGTCCAAGACTGGGTTGCTGGGACTCAAGGGACTGGGTTGTAGGGAGAGGTTGGACAAGCTAGGACCTTTTTCTTTAGAGCTTAGGAGACTGAGGGGGGAATCTTATCAAAGTGTATAAGATCATGAGAGGCATAGATAGGGTGAATGCACTCAGTCTTTTTCCCAGGGTTGGGGAATCGAGGACTAAAGGACATCAATTTAAAGTTTGGGGGGAAAGAATAAAAGGGAATCTGAAGGGTAATGCTTTTTACACAGAGGGTGGTATGCACATGAAATGAGCTGCCAGTGGAAGTGGTTGAGGTGGGTACATTAACATTTAAAGGACATTTGGACAAATACATGGATAGGTTTAGAAGGATATGGGCCAAGTGCAGGGAAATAGAGTTAGCGTGAACAGACATTTTGGTCGGCATGGACTTGTTTGGGCCATGTTGTAGGGATCAATGACTCTCTTTATGACAAGAGTAAGTGCCAACGACTGACTTGTCATGGGAAGACGAGTGGTTGAGAGTGGGGCTAGGAAGGGCTCAAAGCAGGAGGCCTTGTGAGGAAGCCTTTGTACAAACAGACAGATGAATTTGGAGCACAGTTAAGCCATTCAGCCAGGAATACAGTGGACCTAGCTTGGCATTGCTACGAGCAAACGCTTAATGAAATTTGGTTCTATCTGATTTTAATACAACACATGTATTCATCTTGAATAGATATCTCTCAAAAATCAAGCCAGGGTAATGATGACATTTAAAAGACAGCAGTGGGTCATAAATAACCAAACTCAGAAAAGCCTGCCTTCTGTGGGACCATGTATGCCATTTGAGCTGCTATTCTGTCTAACGTTCGGTCAGTTTTGCACTATTCCCACTCCAAGGAATCTCACTGTGTTTAAGACAAATGCCCTTTGCACTGACAGTGACTGAGAAATACATGAATGAGGGAAAGTTGAATTATTATGAGAAGTGGAACAAATTAACTCGTTGGATCATAGCTGGGTAAAACTTAATATTTTTAAAATATCTTTAGTGAAACCTTTTCAGACGGCTTCATATATGGTCAAGGTCTTTCCCCAGTTAAAGATTAACTGAATCAATGACAAGGTTTATAAACTAATGGAAAATCCATATTAGTTTGTAGGCTTTTTAAAAATAAACTTATTTTAATACCAAGTTTCTTGGTTTCTTGGAACTTATCTTATGACTTACACGATGCTGATGTTAGCATGTCTGTTTAAATTACCCAATCACTTTTACATGTCTTTAGACCTTGAGAGCCATCATCCACGACTTATTGTGCTTGTAGTTTTAAACAGTGACATGTGAATTGCCTTTTAGTCACTGGCATGAAATTCAGGTAATGTTTCGAAAGATGCCTCAGATTACGAATTCATTCTCAACGCGCTGATTGCTCCTGACAAGCCAAGTTGAAAGTTACATTCTAAAGCAATTATTTTGTTCAACTCAATGATATTCACTAAAACAAATCGCTCCAGTTTAATTTTTTTTTTCTCTCTCTAATTGTTAAACTGCTGAGTTTAATTTTTTTCTCATACCAGACTGTGTTTCCATATGTCAACCTGTATTGTATTCCATTTCCTCTTGAATTGAAACACTAACTAGCATCACTTGATCACATCCACCCAGAAAATCAATGAAGTTTGACCTGGGCAGCTCTGTTACAAATTCTACAGAGAGATTTCTTCAGAACCGAAATCCAGTTGTCCATGACTCAAGATTTCCAGGCACTGTTTAATCATTTGATTTAACTGGCTGTTGCTTAGTGATCTTGTTTTGGTGATTTTCTTTTTAAAATTACTAAAGCATTTTGCTGTAAGCACAAATCTCTTGTCTCTTCATGCTCTTTATATCAAGATGATGACCATGAAACTACTGTCAATTGTCAGAAAATATTGGTCAATGCATTGAGAAAAGGATTTGGGAGGTCATGTTGTGGCTGAACAGGACATTGGTCAGACAACCTTTGGAGTATCGCATGCAATTCTGGTCTCCCCGCTACACGAAGGATGTTGTGAAACTTGAAAGGGTTCAGGAAAGATTTACAAAGATAGTGCCAGAGTTGGAAGGTTTGAGTTACAGGGAGAGGCTGAATAGGCTGGGACTGTTTTCCCTGGAGCACCAGAAGCTGAGGGATGACTTTACAGAGGTTTATAAAATCAAAAGGTCATGGATAGGATGAATAGTCAATGTCTTTTCCCAGTGGTAGGGGAGTCCAAAACTAGAGGGCATAGGTTTAAGCTGAGAGGGGAAAGTTTTACAAGGGACCTGAGGGGCAACTTTTTCACGCAGAGAGTGGTGCATATGTGGAATGAACTGCCAGAGGAAGTGGTGGAGGCTGGTACAATTACAGCATTTCAAAGTCATCTGGATGGGTACATGAATAGGAAGGGTTTAGAGGGATATGGGCCAAATGTTCGCAAATGGGACTAGACTAGATTAGGAGATCTAGTCGGCATGGACGAGTTTTACCGAAGGTTCTATTTCCATGCTGTACATCTCTGTGACTCTGTCTGGTTCACCAATGTCCTTTAGGGAAGGAAGTCTGCCATCCTCAATTGGTCTGGCCTACATGTGACTGCGGAACCACAGCCATGTCCGTGTCTCTTAATTGGCCTGTGAAATGGTCTGGTGGACAGGCAGGAGGCTGGGAGAACACAACAAGCTAGGCAGCATCAGGAGGTGCAGAAGTCAATGTTTCGGGTGTGACTCTTCTTCTCTGAAATGGTCTCACAAGCCACTCACTTGTATCAACTACTACAAAGTCTTAACAAAGAAATGACGTACAGCACGTGGATTGCAAGAAGAGAGCTCACCCTCACCTTCTCATGAATCACTTGGGATGGGAAGTGAGTGCTGGATGAGTCCATCCCAGCCATGATCCATGAAGGACAGAAAGAAAGCTGAGGCAGATGAAGCACAGTTAAGGCCGTAAGAAATAGGAACAGGAGGAGACTGTTGAAACTGGAGATCAGTTTAAAATATCGAAACTGGGATTGATAACATTGTTTATAAGAACCAAGATGGACTAATGGAGTTAAGGCGTAATCTAGTTGAATGACAGAATAGGCTCAAGGACCTGAATGGTCATCTCTTGTTGCTATGACAATCCTCATAATGTCATGCTTGGAAACAAGATGCCAAGCTAATCAATATATTTTGTTTGAGACAGGCGCGAGGAACTAGATTTCCTGGCTTTGTTTCATAGACCAGATGTTGTGCGTTTTTAAACAGTGCATCTAAAGCTTTTTGGCACTTACTGACTGGCCTGACATCAACAGGCTTCGGAATGCGTCTAAACAGACCAAACAACCAACCTTTGTCTCATCGAATCAAACCAGCCGAGGGAGGAATGGATATTGAAATGTTTATATAAACAGCTCTGGGTCAGAGCACGCTTTGAAATAAATGGACTCAATCCCTGAGATCTGTAGCACTACAGCGAGAATGGTGATATGCAGGAGGTTAGAAAAATGATGGTTCCTCACGGTCAGAGAGGAGCTATGTGCCAAGAATGTGCTCCGTAAAGGAGCTTTGCTCTTGATGGGATCTCACAATTACACATCCCTCCTAGCAATGTAATAATTGATGTGGCTCAAACCTCACTTTGCACTTTCTTTAGTTCGGTCTTTCCTGAATGTCAATAAATGGCTCAGAATTTATTGCTCATCATTAATTGCCCTTGAGAAGGTAGTGGTGAGCTGCTTTCTTGAACCACTGCAGACCGTGTGCTGTAGGTAGACACATAATGTTTGACACAGTGACTTTGAAAGAACAGCAATACATTTCCAAGTCAGAATAGTGAGTGGCTTGGAGGGGAACTTGCAGGAGATGGTGTTCATATGTATCTGCCGCTTAGCTAAGAATAAACTCATAGTTTTGTTCATCTGATGCCCATCATTGCCAACTTTCTGCAGACAATCCTGGAATCATGGATCATTACAGCATGGAGAGAGGCCTTTCCACTCCCAAGGGCTTGATTAAGATCAAACAGATGTCCTAAGGGGATGACAAACCTGCCAAATGTATGCCTTCTTTAGTGTGGAATTGTTGAAACATTGAAACATAGAAGATAGGAGCAGGGGTAGACCATTCAACCCTTCGAGCCTGCACAATCATTCATCAACATCATGGCTAATCGTCCAACTCAATAGCCTAATCCTGCTTTTTCCCCACAAACTTTCACCCCATTCACCCCAAGTGCTATATCGAGCCACCTCTTGAATACATTCAATGTTTTGGCATCAGCTACTTCCCATGGTAATGAATTCGACAGGCTCACCAGGCCAAGAAATGTCTCCCCATCTCTGTCCTAAATGGTCTGCCCTGAATCCTCAGACTGTGAACCTTGGTTCTGGACACACCCACCATCGGGGAACATTCCCTCCCTGTATCTACCCTATTTAGTCCTAATTAAAAATCACACAACACCAGGTTATAGTCCAACAGGTCTACTTGAAAGTACAAGCTTTCAGAGCACTGCTTATTCATCAGGTAGCTACCTGACAAAGGAACAGCGCTTTGAAAGCTAGTGCTTCCAAATAAACCCTCATGAACCATACCCTGATGTTGTGTGATTTTTAACATTGTGCACCCCAGTCCTACACTGGCACCTCCTCATTATGGCTATCTCGTCTTGCTAGAATTTTATAAATCTCTATGTGGTCCCCCCTTCATTCGTCTGAACTCCAGCGAAAACAACTCCAATCTCGTCAAGCTTCCCTCAGTCTTGCCATCCTCGGAATCAGTCTGGGAAACCTTCATTGCAATCCCTCGAGATCAGATGACAATTCCCAGTGTAACTAAATCACCCAAGCTCACTGTAGGACCTCCTTAGGTAGCTGAGATCTTCAGTGAATCATCTGAATAACAGATGCAGGATAAATTTCAGAATGATTTGGCAGGTTCCAGATGGGGACTTTATTTATGGGTTTGTGTAACTAGAAAGGGATGTTGCACTTTATTTCTTTAAAAGTATTTACAGATTTGAACAGATTTTGAGAAACACTGTTCAGAAGCTGTCATGGTTAGGCCTGGCAAAATATGTCTATTGAACCATTGAAGAGGATGAAAATTGAGATTTCTATGAAGGAAAACAATTATGAATTTTGGAAGAACAGGGAAGGATTGGTTGGTACATGAATAGTAAGATTAAGTTAACAAAGGAAGTTGTTGAAATGAGGCGTAATGAAAGATGAGAAGATGGTGAAATAAATTGATTAATAGATCCCAAAAATATGATGGTGATTGGTATAGTTTCAATAAACATGGATTAACATTTAAGTGATGACATTTTTCTATCAGCTGCTTTATAGAAGAGATGTTGAACATGTGATCGTAAGCCCCATGTGGTAGTGCAGGCAGGTGATGGGGAGGTTGTGGTAAATTTCCAATGTTGGAGGGTGGGGGTTATTGAATTTTGGGTCAAGACAAATGGACTGTGGAGACTTGTGTGCTCATGCCCTCAGCTGTGATCCAATGTTATTTTGGAAGAGGACGGGGTTAAGAAATGTGGTCCACAGCACACAAAGGCAGGTTGAGGCCAACCATCGTAAGGAGCACATTTTCAACACATTGGCCAGTTCATTTTTCTCCAACACCAGACTGGCAGGAGTGGGGGCACTTGGGGGTATGGGTGACATCATTCAGCCCAGTTAGCTTCAGATGGTCAGCACAGGGCTCCAACCCTCTTAACTGAGGTAGCCCAGGGATCTGCCCCCCACACAATACACTGTAGTTTATGACAATCAGGTGTTAGAGCTGAAGAGGCCCATTGAGTCTGCTCCGCCATTCAATAATCTTCAACTCCATTTTCCTGCATTAGCCCCATAACTCTTGGATCATAGAATCCCTACAGTGTGGAAGCAGGCCATTTGGCCAATTGAGCCCACACTGACTTTCCAAGGACATCCCACCAAGATTCATTCCCCTCCCCTATTGTTGATTTTCCCATGGCCAATCCACCTACTCTGCCCATCTTTGGATGATGGGAGGAAACCGGAGCACCTTATCTATTTAACCTATCCATGTCCCTCTCAATTTTATAAACCTCTATCAGGTCACCCCTCAGCTCCAGAGAAAATATACCCAGCCTATTTGGCCTCTCCCCATAGCTCTAACCCTCCAATTCTGGCAACATCCTTGTAAATGTTCCCTGAATCCTTTAATGTTTCACAACATCTTTCCAACAGCACTGTTACATGACACTGGATAACAGCAGTGATGCATTTTGAGGAGATCATTGGACTCTTTGCAATGCCGAAGAAGGGGCTGAATTAGAATTAGAATCCTTACAGTGTGCAAACAGGCCCTTTAGCTCAACAAGCCCACACCAACCCTCCAATCGGTAACTCACCTAGACCCATTCTCCTACCCTACATTTACCCCTAACTAATGCACCTAATCTACACATCCCTATGGGCAATTTAGCATGGCCAATTCACCTAACCTGCACATCTTTGGATTGTGGGAGGAAACCCACACAGACAGTCACCCGAGGCTGGGATTGAACCCAGCTCCCTGCCGCGGTGAGGCAGCAGTGCTAACCACTGAGCCTCTGTGCCACAGACTGGGCTGAAGAGGAAAGTTTATACGCAGACTGAGATTTGAGAGTAGGGGGAGTCAGAGGTGAGGATTCATCAGTTGAAAGTTTTTAGCAAAGGAGTGAGGAGTGAGTTGAGCCCGAACGGTCGGGTTATGAAGGTTGCTAGATGACACAATGCTTTATCTGAAGGAGTGGCTGAGTCAGCAGAGACCATCAAATCCTATATGAAGAATGTAGTTAGTTTTCTAAGTTGGGGAGCAGGTTAAAGTGGCTAGAGAGATGGGGCTATTCTGGGATAACAATGAAGCAAATAATCTTTCTCTTCTGTAAATTTGTGTATGTACAATACGATAAGGAATATAGGCATATATATAGAATATATACTGTCTGGGCTCTAATTTAATCAAAGTGACATCAGTAAATCCTCAGAATATTCAAGTAAGTGGAAAAAAAACACAACATAAAACTTGGTGACTTCCTCAGGATGCCAGTCGTTCCTACGTTATTCACTCTCAAGATTACATTCATCCAACAAATTATTTACATATTTCTTAGAATTCAATGCAATACCAAAGATTTATGTTTTTGAAGGGTTGCCATAAAATCTCTGCAATCTGCCTTGGCTTCTGTTTAATCAGAATATCAGCTATGGTGTGAATGTTGTCCCTTTTCCTCTTCTGCAGATTGTCTGACAGACCATTGTGGGATCCAAGATGCACTCATTCTCCACATCTTGGAAGAGATTCTTAATATCAGACCTGTCTTCTGGGAGTAGAGGTGACTTCCATTTGGATGGATGGTCTTGTCGAAATCCAGGATTCTCAAATGTGCTGTTGGCATGTCAAGCTAAAATAAAGTAATGACGCCTCATGACTATCAGGAAATATTTTCCATTGTGGGTGTTCGGTTGAGAACACCTGCATGGAATTGATATGAAATATACCAGATTAGGTTAGATTAGATTATTTACAGTGTGGAAACAGGCCCTTCGGCCCAACAAGCCACACCGACCCGCCGAAGCACAACCATTCCTCTACATTTACCCTTTCAACTAACACTACGGGGAATTTAGCAAGATTGTTGAAACGGTAACTATATTTCCAACACTGTTTTCGTCATTGAGATAAGGCCATAAGAAAGATCATGGGCAGCACAGTAGCTCAGTGGTTAGCACTGCTGCCTCACAGTGCCAGGGACCCAGGTTCGATTCCAGCCTCGGGTGACTGTGCGGGATTTCTCCGGGTGCTCCAGTTTTCACCGACCGTCCAAAGATGTGCAGGTTAGGGTGAATTGGCCATGCTAAATTGCCCACAGTGTTCAGGGGTGTGTGCATTAGTCAGGGGAAATGTAGGATAGGGGAATGGGTCAGGCTGGGTTACTCTTTGGAGGGTCAGTTTGGACCTGTTTACACACTGTAGAGGTTCTAATTCTAAAAAAAAGGAACAGGAGTAGGCTATTCAGCCCCTGGCTGATCTAACATTCCTTACATCCTTACTTTCCTTCTCTCTCCCCACAACACTTGACACACCAACTGGTCAAGAATCTATCTATCTCAGATTTGAGCTCACAGCTCTCTGTGGCAGTGCCCAGAGTGCTAGCAAGGAAAAGATTTACCACCAGCAGCTCCCCCACATTCGTGGGAATGGCCAGGTAAACCATAGACTCAGTTATACGTTGACTGTGTAGGTCCTTTCATGAGCTCAATGTTCTTAGTCACTGTGGACGCCCACTCAAAGTGGTTGGACATGCACTGAGTTCATTCGTCAACACAGGGACGACAATAGAAAAAACTGCATGCACCTTTTGCAATGCCTGGAAATGTTAGTTACAGATAACGAGACATTGTTTACCAGCAGGGAGTTTATGTATTTCCTAAAGTCGAATGGTAGTCATCATATAAGGACAGCTCCATACCATCCATCATCCAATGGTCTGGCTGAAAGAGCAGTCTGAACTTTGAAGGCAGGCTTAAAGAAACAGCCTACAGCTTCACTCGCTACCAAACCATCCCGGTTCCTGTTTGATTATAGGGCCACCCCTCAAGCAACTACAGGGACAGCTCCAACAGAGTTACTAATGGGGAGTAGACTCCACTCCAAGTTAAATCTGATCTTCCTGGCCTTGGCTGGGGAGGTGAGTGAAACAGCATCAGGATCACCAATGCTGGACACACGACTCCAGTAAGTGAGAGAGACAGTTTACCAAAGGGGACAAACCATGGGAATGGCCCTGCATGGGTCAGAGACATGGTCAGCATGAGGTCGGGTCCAGTGATGCATAAAGTTCGATTGGTGTGATGTGGACCATATGAAAGCTGCAAACTCGCAACCAGGGCGGGAGCATAACATGCCCGGCTCCTCAACAGTCCTTCCAACTATTTCAGAACCCATGGTTTCTCCCTGTCTGTCAAGCATTGAATATATCTCAGAATCTGTTCGAGATGTCGCCATCTCGGGTCCTTTGCCACTCGATGAACAGAATTAATTTCTTCTAAGACTTTCCAGTTGCAATACGTGTTACATGTGTGTTACACACAGCCCGTATCAGAGACAGAGTTGGAGGAACTTGACCCAATGCTAAAAATGCCTCAGGAGGAGCTGCAAAATAAAGGACGGCCTTTATCGTCTTCGACTATGATTTCCCCGATTGGGTCTGTTAGCCTGGTCCAAGCAGGGAGCCCTTGCTGATAGAGCTCAACAGTGTCAGAGACTCTGTTCACAGTGGCTCAATGTCAATAACTCTCCACGTGCAAATATCACCTGATGAAGAAGCAGTGCTCCGAAAGCTAGTGTTTCCAAATAAACCTGTTGGACTACGACCTGGTGTTGGGTGATTTTTAACTTTATAAATAAAGGGTGACTTGGTGACAGGATACCAGCCTCTGTGCAATTACTTCAGTCAGTATTAGACTCTTACATCCAGATTTTTACCAAATACTAATTCCCCCCACCATCTGTTTCCCCAAAACATGACCTGGGTCTCTGGATTAACATTCCAATAGGCTATTGCCTCTCCCTTTAGAATTAATTGCAACTAACTTGCTGATTTGGGAAACCACCAGATTCCTTGGAATCTTAGTTTCAGACTTCTCCTGAAATGTATTTGCACTGGCTCCGTAAAGTCCATTTGGGTGTAAAAGCCAGGCCTTAACCCTGTCAGGTGGGTAACGTATCCTTTCAATCATATCCTTCTCTTCAAATATTTCCATAAAACTTCTCCCGTCCCATCTTAGTGTTGACGCACCTGGGTGTGAGGGTATGAGTCAGCATGTGGAAAAGTGTGCAATCATATTAAGACCATTAGACCATAAGATGTAGGGGCAAAAATTTCAACCATTCAGCCCATTGAGTCTGCTTCACCATTCAATCATGGCTGATACGTTTTTTCACCCCACTCTCCCACTTGCTCCCCAGAACCCTTGATCCCCTTTAAAATCAAGAACCTATCTATCTCTGTCTTAAGTATACTCAATGACCTGGCCTCCACAGCCTTCTGTGGCAGTGAGTTCCACAGAATCCCCACTCTCTGGCTGGAGAGGTTTCTCCTTATCTTTGATCTAAAATGTCTTCCCTTTACTCTAAGGCTGTGTTCTCTGATCCTAGTCTCTCTGACCAATGAAAACATCTTCCCAACATCCACTCTGTCCAGGCCATTCACTATTCTGTAAGTTTAGATTACTTACAGTGTGGAAATAGGCCCTTCAGCCCAACAAGTCCACACCGACCCTCCGAAGAGCAATCCACCCAGACCCATTCCCCTACATTTACCACTTCACCTAACACTACGGGCAATTTAGCATAGCCAATTCACCTAACCTGCACATTTTTGGACTGTGGGAGGAAACCGGAGCACCCAGAGGAAACCCATGCAGACACGGGGAGAATGGGCAAACTCCACACAGACAGTTGCCTGAGGTGGGAATTGAACCCAGGTCTCTGGCGCTGCAAGGCAGCAGTGCTAACCACTGTGCCACTGTGCCACGGTGCTGCCCCTGTAAGTTTCAATGAGATCCCCCCTCATCCTTCTAGTACTTGCGAGTATATATAGAAACAAGGAGTAAGAGTAGGCCATTCGACCCTTCAAGCCTGTTCTGCCATTCAATATGATCAGAGCTGATTCTCAATCTCACTGCTATATGTCCGCTTTCTCCCCATGAAGCCTTTATAATCTAAAAATGCATTTCACTCTTTCTGGAATATATTCAGGGACTCAACCTCCACAACCTTCTGTGATAGAGAATTCCACAGGTTCACTATCCTCTGGGTAAAGAAATGTTTTTCATCTCAGTCCGAAATGGTCTGCCCCAAAGCTGTGTCTCCTATTTTGAGACTTGTCACTCAAGGGGATCATCCTCCCTGAATTTCCAACCTTGTTAGGGTTTTATACATTTCAATCAGATCCCCTCTCATCCTCGAAATTTCAGTGATCGCAGGCTCAGTGACACCAGCCTCTCATCATTGTATAGTTCTGCCACCCCTGGTATCAGGGATTGAGGTTCAGCGTGCAAGTGAGTGTGCACATGTGAGGATGATATGCAGTGCACATATCTGGGACCCTTTCTTGTTCTAGAAATCACATCTTCAATTATAAGAATGCTTTGTGAGGAGACTTTGACAACTTGGGCTTGTATTCATCGGAGTTTAGAGGAATTAGAGTAGACCTTAATGAAATATAAAAGATTCAGATCCGAAATCCACTGCCTGAGAATGCAATGAGGGCAAATTCAACGTAAGCTTTCAAAAGGCAACTGGGCCATTTTCTAAAAAATGGAAGAAGTGCCACTAAATGAGTTGATCTTTCACAGCACGAGCATAGATGGATCAAATGGCATGCCTCAACCAGTCTATGTTTCTGTGATAAGTAATATTTCAGTTCATTCCTAATCACTAACACAACATGGAGAAGGAATAAAAACCTCCCTGTGGGTTCCCTGATTATAAATCCCTCGAGCACAATAATCAGAAGTTCAGAATGGTGGAGCATGGTCTCGTAGTGTTAATGTCAGGGAAAATTTAATTTCAGAAGAATAGGATGGAGGAAATATGAAGCTGACAAAGCAGTCCATCGGAAATATTTTCATCTTGTATTCTTCACCAGTAGGTTTTCATTAGGAATCTCTGCACTTTGTTGTGTGGGGGGATAAGGAGGGGTGTAGTGGTTGAAAGTTTAATGTCAGAGAAATGAATCTCAAACAATCACAATCAGCGATGACAGAGCGTGAGCATGGGAGCAGGAGGGTGCTTAATACTCGGGCATTCGACACAGGTTTGTATCTTTCTCTGGTGTCAATCTTTTCGACTTGTTTTTCTTACTATTCAAAGCCAGACACATAAATCACAGAGCAAGTGTCTGATTCCTGCACACAGGTCTCACAGATAGCAATGATAAAGCTTTTAAAAGTACTCCCTGACAGGAGATTAACACGATAACATTTCTTCAAAAGGTTGTCGTCTTCAGATCTGTCCAAATACGGGCAAGCAGTGAAACAGTAAACTGCTTTGAGGAGGTGAGATTAATCACGATCATTAATCAGAGCTTCAGTCCCCATCCTCCTCGATCTCCCTCAGACCAAATTAAGGGCTAGCCTCTAGTTAGAATGGAAAATATCTGCAATGACCCACATAGTCCTTCAATGAGTCATCTTGTTTTATCTGGAGAATTACAGCAGAATAATAAGAGACAGTGGCGGTGAGGCCAAAGGACCAACAAACAACAAGGTTTGTTTTAAACTTTTCAGGAAAAGAGGAGAAAAGGTTTTCCCTGAAATTACTGACATTTCTAAATTCGCTGATGTACACTCAGGAACAAACTATGTGCTTCTGTTATTCATACAGCATCCAGGCCACCAGCTGCTGCTCTCACTGAGTATCCTCGGGTTAAAATTCTTACTTTTACAGTGGGAAGGGGGAATGAGAGAGAGTAAAAATATACTTCTATAGAGATAAGTGTAATCATAGAATCCCTACAGTGTGGAAACAGGCCATTTGGCCCAACAAGTCCACACTGACCCTCTGAAGATTATCCCACCCAGATCCATTCCCCTACTCTGTTACTTTACATTTCCCCTGACTAATACACCTAACCTACACATCTTGTGGGAGGAAACTGGAGCACCCGGAAGAAACCCACACAGACACGGGGAGAATGTGCAAACTCCACACAGACAGTTGCCTGAGGCTGAAATCAAACCTGGATCCCTGGCATTGGGAGGCAGGCAGCAGTGCTAACCACTGAACCACCATGCCAGCATTTCAACTCTGGGGAAAGGATTCTGACTGTCAACTTAATCTATGCATCTCATAATTTTATCGACTTCTATCAAGCCTCTCCTCAGCCTCCACCACTCCAGTGAAAACAACCTGAATTTTTCTGGCTTCTCCTTATAGCTCATACCCTCTAATCCAGGCAGCATCCTGGTAAACCACCTGCGCAACCTCTCCAAAATCTCCACATCCTTCCTGTAAGGTGGCGACTAGAATTGAACACAATTCTTGAAGTGTGGCCAAACCAAAGTCTTTTAGAACCGCAGCATGACATTCTGACCCTTTACTCAATTCCCCGACCAATAGAGGCAAGCATGCCATACACCTTCGTTACCACCCTGAATACTTATGTGGCTTATGGGGAAAGGTTGAGTAGATTGGGCCTGGAATCATTGGAGTTTAGAAGAATGAGATGTGACCTTATTGAAACCTAAAACATTCTTGGAAGGCTTGACAGGGTAGACAGGGAGAGTTTGCTTCCTCCAGTGAGAGAACATAGGAGCTGACAGCACAATTTCAAAATATGGAGTCGCACAGTTAGAAGAGGGGAGTGAATTGGAAGAAAGTTTTATCACAGAGGGCTGGTGAAGGCTGGGTCATTGATTACATTCAAGGCTAAGATAGACAGAATTTTAATCAGCAAGGGTTATGAGGAAAAGGCAAGGAAGTGGAGTTGAGGGTTATCAACAGAGTTGATGGGCTGAATGGCCTATTTCTGCTCCTAAATCTTATTGGTCTTAAGGAGGGAGAGAGGAAGAACAGTATCTGATATTAAATCAAACAGGTCTATTGTATACAAACTGACTGGAGAAGGAAATCAAGTGATCAGAAGGAAATGTAAAATAGCAGTAGCTACTCAATATTGCCCTGTGCACTATTATTTGAAGTTTGAATAAATTACCCCATCACCAATTAACTGTGAATTTAAATGAAGCCTACCATCAGTTCCAGTTCAGAGTCCCTTTTGAGAATAAATTATATTGACTGTTCTTTTTCTGATGTAAAGTCTTGAATACAGAGTCGAAAGGTAATATTAACATTTACTATCAAAACTAAAAATCTGAACCAACCGTTTTCTTCATTTGGGATATTTGCCTTTATTGATCAAGGCACCGAAAGGGGGAGGCGATGCTGGAACTGTATAACGTGTAGGTTAGTCCACAGCTAGAGTATTGTGTGCAATTCTGGAACTAACATTACAGAAGGGAAGTGATTGCACTGAAGAGAGTATAGGAGAGATTTACCAGAACGTTGCCTGTGCTGAGGATATTTAATTATGAAGAGAAATTGGATAGACAAAGAACAGTACAACACAGGAGCAGGCCCTTTGGCCCACGAAGCCTGTGCCAACACACGATATCTTTCTCAACTAAACACAGGAGGCACAGTGGCACAGTGGTTAGCACTGCTGCCTCACAGCGCCTGAGACCCGGGTTCAATTCCTGCCTCAGGCGACTGACTGTGTGGAGTTTGCACGTTCTCCCCATGTCTGAGTGGGTTTTCTCCAGGTGCTCCGGTTTCCTCCCACAGTCCAAAGATGTGCAGGTCAGGTGAATTGGCCATGAGAAATTGCCCATAGGGTTAGGTAAGGGGCAAATGTAGGGGTATGTGTGGGTTGCGTTTCGGTGGGTCGGTGTGGACTTGTTGGGCTGAAGGGCCTGTTCCCACACTGTAATGTAATCTAACCTTTTGCCTCTACACAGTCTGTATCCCTCTATTCTCTATCTGTTCATACATCTGTCAAGATGCCTATCAAATGTTGCAGTACATTCCAGGCACTTACCACCATCTGGTTAAAAAGCTTTTCTCTCACATTTCTATTAAACTTTCCCCCTTTTATCTTAAACCTATATTCCCCAGTAACTGAGATTTCTACCTGGGGAAATGATTCCAACTGTCCATGGCTCCCATAATTTTGTAAACTTCCATCAGGTCGCCCCTATATGTTGAAATGAAAACAAACCAAGTTTTGTCCAGTCTCTCCTCCTAGATAATACCTTCCGAACCAGGCAACATCCTGGTAAACCATTTCTGTAACCGCTCAAAACTTCCATATCCTTCTGGTAGTGTGGTGACCAGAACTGTACACAATATAGACAGGGGTTCTTTTCCTTGGAGCAGTGGAGATTGAGAAAGGACAGAATTCAGACTCATACAATTGTGAAGAGCATAGATAGGGATAAACTTCCCTTTCATGAAAGAATCAACGGCCGGGGGCATGAATTTAAGACAACAGGCAGAAGTTTTAGAGGGATTATGAGGAAAAGCTTTTTCATCCAGAGAGTGGTGTGTATATGGTAAGGGTGGAAGAGGCATAAACTCTTACAACATTGAAAAAGTATTTAGATGTGTACTTGCCAAAGGTAACAAGGTTATGTGCTAAGTACTTAAAAATGGAATGAGAGAATAGTTAGATGGTTATATTTGACCAGCATGGATATGATGGGCTGAAGGGCCTCTTTCTGTGCTGCCGCACTCTATGGTTCTATCCAAATCCCTCTATGATTTTGAACGCCCCCATCAAATCAGTACTCAATCACCTCCCCATGTGGAAATAAATCCAAGATTCTCCAATCCAACTAAAGTTGCTCAACTCTGGAACCAATCTTGTGACTTGTTTCGGTGCTCTGATGTCCTCATTTCCTTTATAAAGTCTGGTGCCAAGGTTAAACATGTGCTCCAGATGAAGTTGAACCAATATTTTATACAAGATTTACAGACCTTTCTTGCATGTGTACTCCTTGCCTCCAGAAATAAAGCCCAGGATATATTGCACATTATATCAACTAAGTTCTGCTCCAATCCTTCAACTTTAAAGATTTATATACATATATATATATATATGCATCAGGTTCATTAACCTACTTAAGAATTGTACCTTTGTATTATATTGTCCCTCTCTATTAGTACTAACAAAATGAAACACCTCAGACTTCCTTTTGAAATATGTCTGCTTATTCCATCAACTTGATGCTAACCTTTTTAATCCTCCTCACGGTTTACAGCAATTCCAAATTTTACGTCGCTAGCTAATAGGAGGAGGTATTTTTGTCACAAGCTTTCGGAGCCTGACAAAGGAGCAGTGATGTCACATAAACCTATTGGACTATAACCTGGTGTCATGTGACTTCTGACAGTGTTCTAGAAGGTAGGTTTTAACTTTCAAATGGCAATCATGCAGTCTCTGTGTATTGTTGTTAAAAACCCATCTGATTCAGTATTCCCCTTTAGAAAGTCCTTACCTGGTTTGATCTACACGTGACCTCAGACCCACAGCAAAGTGCTTCACTCCTAACGGCCCAATGATGCCCACAGCCTGTCATAGAGATGTACAGCACAGAAACAAGCCGTTTGACCCAACTCGTCCATGCCGACCAGATATCCCAAATTAATCTAGATCCATTTTCCAGTCTTTGGCCCTTATCCTTCTAAACCCTTCCTATTCATACACCTACTCAGATGCCTTTTACATGTTGTAATTGTACTAACCTCCACCACATCCTCTGGTAGCTCATTTCACATACACACACCACCCTCTGTGTGAAAAAGTTGCCCGTTAGATCCCTTTTATATCTTTCCCCTCTCACCTTAAGCCTATGTCCTCTAGTTCTGGACCCCTCACGCTGGGGAAAAGACCTTGGCTATTCACCATATCCACGCCCCTCCTGATTTTATAAACCTCTACAAAGTCATCTCTCAGCCTCTGATGCACCAGGGAAAACAGCCCCAGCCTGTTCAGCCTTTCCCCATAGCTCAAACCCTCCAACCCTGGCAACATCCTTATGAATCTATTCTGTACCTTTCAAGCTTAACAACACCTTTCCTATAGCAGAGAGAACAGAATAGAATGCAGCATTTCAAATGCGTCCTTACTAATGTCCTGTCAATGAATGAAAAAATAAACTGAAATTGTCTTCTGCCCAGCAAGATTGAGATCATTTCTATGTAACAGGTGGAGTAGATCTGTTTTCACCAGACATTTATTTTTTGTACAGATATCTCCCTGAGACAGAGGGGACTGAGAGACACCAGACAGTGTCCACATATCTTTGGTCTGATAGACATTCATTTCCCACTTGAATGCAATGTTTCCTTCAGAATTCGCTTACATCTCGCTCCTTTCTTTCCTATCAGATAAAAACAAAGCCCATACCTGTGATGATTTCCGCATAAAACACATTGTAGGTGTCTTATGATAGGGTGGTAATGCCTATGTCTTTTAGCCAGGAGGTTTCAGTTCATACCCCCTGACCAGCGGTGGGTAATAACATCCCTGATCAGGGTAACAGTAGCCGCAATGTGCATTGACTCCATGTAAATGAGCGATGGTGAACAGAAGCGCAGAGTCTTGCTCACATTATGTTTTAATTTGTCTTGATTTGAGTGGCTTCAATCATATGTATGGGCATCCAGTATTCTCGGGTGAAGTGTAAAGTGTGCATTATAATAAGTCTATTTCTGTACAGCCACTGATTGATGTGGGGTGTTTCATTGTCCATTTCCAGGCTGACCCCCAGTGAGGGCAGCACGTGGCAGTTTAATGGGTCCTCACTTCCCACAAAGGTCTTTCTGAGTGAGTCTGCCAACTTTGTGACAGAACGCTCTGAATTACAGGCAATCTTTCGCTGTGCTGTGACTGCCTAACAGTACTTAATGCGAGACCGGAGTTGGCAATAACAAGTAGCACTTATTCATTCAATCTGAGAGTAACATTGTTTAAAAGCTATAAGTCAACATTAGCTGGGATTTGTTGGACAGGCGAGATTGCCAGGAATGAAAGGTGGAAATTTCGAAGTGCAGTAGCACTGCGCCCTTTTTAAAAATGGCGACTGAGAAAGAAAGAAACTGCATTTATCGAGTCTCTTTCATCTCCTTGGGGTGTCGCAAACCCCTTTACAGGCAG
The DNA here is from genome assembly GCF_004010195.1 of Chiloscyllium plagiosum. Classification (NCBI taxonomy): domain Eukaryota; kingdom Metazoa; phylum Chordata; class Chondrichthyes; order Orectolobiformes; family Hemiscylliidae; genus Chiloscyllium; species Chiloscyllium plagiosum. The sequence continues at coordinate 6,563,397 of NC_057718.1, read as the reverse complement.
TAAGACATTATTGAGAGGTACGCACTGCTTCATTATGGGGAAACATAATTGGTGCATAGGAATGAGACGTAAAAAAAAAAATCTGGAACTGTTTCTTTAAATTAAGTGGCACAAGTAAAACAAGCACACTGAAACTGCTAAAATCCAAATTTTGGAATGCTATCAGGAAGAGTTTTCACAGAAAGAGTTTTCAACACTCAGAATAGACTCCTGGATTCAGTGATGGAAAGTAAACCCTGGAAAGGTGTAAAGAGCAGTTTGGTCCTGCAGTGAAAACTCTCCTGAGCTCTGAGCCTCCCTCAAATTCTCTTGCAATCACCTGAATGGTCACAGGTTTCTCTAAGCAAGATTGGAAAGATGGCACGATATTGGCTGCCTCCACAGCAGGGTGATCTCTCTCTACTGTCACCTACCTGCCCCACTCTCCAATCCCGGGGCATGCAGTGTCCAGTTCAGTTCACCACATCACACGATGAGATGGAACCCAGTCCTGAGCTTTTATCCTTAACCTGAGCCAGGCTTTGAGACTCTACCAGGCCCGACTTTGTATCTCTCTCTCTCCCTCCTGTAATCAAAGCTCTGTCCTAAGACCCTGCTTGTGCCTGAAACATTGTTGGGTTATCTTGCTGCTGCCAAAGGAACTTTCAAGAATCCAGACAGTGCAGGAAGTAGCTTCTTCAGACTTTGGCCACACGCTTTTGTTCGTAAGATGTGCTATTGTCCACTCTTCTGACAAGGTTGGATATCAAAACATTGCAAAATAACAAAACAAGGTCCTCACGGAAACTTACAGCATGGGAGGAGTTCATTTGGCCCATCATTTTGGAAGCTCTTGAGTTTATATAGTGCCTTTCATGACCTCAGGGTTTCCCAGTGTGCTTTACAACCAATGAAAGTACTTTTGAAGTGTAGCTTGATGGTATTGTAGGAAACACAGCAGCCAATTTGATACATAGCTGAACAAATATCTTTTCTGGTCTATTAAAACTTTCATGTGAAACTCAAAGTATGATGTGAAGTCTTCAATCTCTCCACACACACTGCTTTCTGCCTTAACCCCTGGGCTTCTTAAAATATCATTGACATAGATGCCTATTGCTGACTGGAGCACACTGATTTGTTCTGAACCACAACAAACATGATTTGGAGATGCCGGTGTTGGACTGGTGTGTACAAAGTTAAAAATCACACAACACCAGATTATAGTCCAACAGGTTTAATTGGAAGCACTAGCTTTCAGAGGACTGCTCCTTCGTCAGGTGGTTGTGGACTGTAAGCTATACATATTCTCTACAACCACCTGATGAAGGAACAGCACTCTGAAAGCTAGTGCTTCCAAATAAACCTGTTGGACTATAACCTGGTGTTGTGTGATTTTTAACTTTGTACGACAAATATTAGCTGATTAGTAAGACTTAATCAGATTTACCAGTTGCTCCTTTCTTGCCTACTTTGAGGACTGCTTCCTGAACCTTCACTCTCCTTTATTCAGGCCTGACTGAGGGGCACAAGGTAAAATATAGTGACAATTGTTTCAAAGCAGCTGCCTCTCACCCAAACTCTCCAGGTTCAGCAGATGTGGTCTTTCTTTGGATTGACTTCTCTGTTTCTCTGTGTGGGGAGATGCTGGTGTAGTGGTAATATTACCAGACCAGAGATCCCAGGTTAATGGCATGGTGGCTCAGTGGTTAGCACTACTGCCTCACAGTGCCAGGGACCCAGTTTTGATTCTAGCCTCAGGTGACTGTGTGCAGTTTGCACATTCTCCCCGTGTCTCTGTGGGTTTCCTCTGGGTGCTCTGGTTTCCTCCCACAGTCCAAAGATGTGCAGGTTAGGTGGGCTGGCCGTGCCTAAAATAAAATTGCTCTGTATTTTCCAGGGATGTGCAGACTAGGCGTCTAGGCCCAGATGAGGTTGGGGGGGTGGGGATGCAGGTTTGGGTGGTTTTTGCAGGGCCAAATGGCCTCCTTCTGTACTATCAGGATTCTATGATTATGCTTTAGACATGGATTTGAATCACACTGCAGCAGAAATTTAAATTCAATAAACAATTGGAATTACAAGCTAGCCTAGCAGTGACGCTATAGCTACTGCTGATTGTCATTAACAAAAAAGGTAGGAACTAAGACCCCAGACCCCAGACTCACAGCAATGTAGTTGACTCTTAATTGCCCTCTGGGCAAAATGCCTGCCCAGCCAGATGTTCCTGTGAACAAAATAATAACCAAGCCTTCAATCTGCTGGGGTCACTAGGTTTAGTTCCTAGAGGATTCATTGATTCAAAACCAAGCTCCCTTGACCTCTTGCTTCCAGCTCTGTGCATTCAGTGACTGCTGACGATTCACAGGTTGTGGTGAGGAAGCAATGGTCAAGAGATAGCTGACAGGGCAAGGCTGCTAGTTGAGAATATAGATGGGATTTGAGTCCGCCTACAAGCTTCCTGCATTTATTTGGAGTCTCAGGGGGTAAATGGAGACCTGGATGTCTGATCACTTAAGAATTCGCCATGTGGTGTTCCACTGTAAAACATTTGCCAACTAACCTGCACACAGGATTGAAACATCCTTCCACCAGAGGTCAAATAATTTAATTTGTAATAACACACTCCAGGTACTTTTTCATGCAAGAGAAATATGGAGGAGTCCCAGGCTGTATATGAAATGACTGAGCTGCTGAGTAGAATTGCAATACAGGGCAGTTCGGCAGGATTTTGGAAAACAGAGTAGATATTACAAATGTGTTGTATAGGATTGGTTGATAGGTAAAGGTAATCTGTTTTATCGATAGGAGGCAAAGAAAAAGCAATAGAGTGCCAAAGAATCTTTTGACTCAAAATATTAACTCTGTTTCTCACTCCAGAGATGCTGCCAGATGTGGAGTCAGTCAGACTGCATAGAAACAGATCTTTCAGTCCAACCCATCCATATTGACCATGTTCCCAAACCAAACCATTCCCACTTGCCCGCATTTGGCCCATATCCTTCCAACCCTTTCTTATTCATGTACTTATCCAAATATTTCTTAAATGTTGTAACTATACCTGCATCCTTTACTTCTTCTGGCAGTTCATTCCACACACGGATCACGCTCTGGGTGAAAAAGTTACCCTTCATGTCCTTTTTTAAAACTTCCTCCTCTCACCTTCAAAGTATGCCCTCTAGTTGTGAAATCCCCTGTCTCCCTCGGGAAAGGACCCTTGCTATTCACCTTATCCATGCCCGCCATGATGTAATAAACCTCTATAAGGTCATCCCTCAACCTCCTACGCTCGAGTGAAAAAAGTCCCAGTCTATCCAGTCTGTTTCTATAACTCAAACCCTCCATTCCTGTTGGGTTTCTCCAGCACTCTCTGTCTTTACTTCAGGAATAAAACGCACACAGTACTGAATATACTTTCTTCTAACCATACTGAGGTAGTATTCGTGTTCACTTTCAACCAGTTTCCTGATTAGATTAGATTAGATAAGGTTCCCTACAGTGTGGAAACAGGCCGTTCAGCCCAACAAGTCCACACCGACCGTCCGAAGAGCAACCCACCTAGACCCATTCCCCTATATTTGCCTCTGCACCTAACACTACAGGCAATTTAACATGGCCAATTCACCAAACCTGCACATTTTTGGACTGTGGAAGGAAACCATCGCACCCGGAGGAAATCCATGCAGATAGTTTTGATAATTAGCAATTTATTAATCCACTATATTTATTAATGTGTGGTGGCAAAGTTTCAATTCAGTCCTCGAAACAGAGTTTACAAATCAATTGATTTGACATTATCAGATGCAGAAAATCAATAGTCATAATTGCGATAAAACATGGATTATCAATTTGCAACTCCCATCATCTGGAATTAATCCCTGGGATTAAATGGACTGAAAAGACTTCAGAAGCAAACAAAACTGATTTAAAAATAAATGCAGTAATCATCTGACGACATGTTGAGCTAACCTTCATGAATGAATGAGAAAACAAGACACTAGATGATTTAAATTTCAATTTTTGTCAAAAGAGGTATGAAGATTTGCACTGTTATGAAAAATTTGCATTTTGAATGAAAGCAAAATCACCTGCAATTAACCAATTTAGAGACAATAAACCCAAACGTAGGAATACACAAGAAGACTATATTTCACCAGTTGATTTGGCATTTCTGAGGAGTTGGGATTATGACTGGAACTAGAGAAGACTCTCTCTTTCTCTCTGTGCTCTTTCAGGAAGAACAAAGAAAAGTGGCAAAGCATATTGGAGAAACATCCAAACGCAAACAGTGCAAAATATTGGCAATGTTAGAATCTCTACAGTGTGGAGGCAGGCCATCAGGCCCACACCAACCCTACGAAGAGCATCTCACCCAGACCCATCCCATCCCTGTATTTCCCATGGCCAATCCAACTAACCTACACATTTTTGGACTGTGGGAGGAAACTGGAGCACCTGGAGGGAACCCACGCAGACACGGGGAGAATAAACACATGGACAGTCGCACAAAGCTGGAATTAGAGCCAGGACCCTGGCACTGTGAGGTAGCAGTGCTCACCACTGAGCCACCATGCCACCCCAACTATGGGCACCGTTGACCTCGTAATTCAGGTTAAAATCAAACAACCTCATAATGATCGGAGGACAGTAACCTGCATATTCTTTTATCTTCCTGTCTTCCTTGTTTGAACTGGACACAATCTCTTTTATCACTATGTACCTGTGTTAATGTAATGTCTTTATGATTTTACTAAAGGTGAGTAAGTAATAAACTGTTCTCCGTTGCACTCAAAAAAACCTTGAAATTGGCTTCTCCTCGGGTGCTGCCTGACCTGCTGTGCTTTCCCAGCAACGCATTCTTGACACGTATTATTGTTTTAGCTTACTACTTCATACTGTTATAATGGGGCTAAGTTAAAAGGAAATAAAATATGTGCTGAGGTGGGCCAAGGAGGTTGAAAAGAGTGGAGTTGATTCATTCTTGTTCACCTGGTAACAACATAGTTAATGCACTGAAAATATGATAGAGGAACAGTTTCCAACTCGCTGTTCATTGACTGTTGATGAATGTTGGAAAGTTATCATTAACTAAACTGACAGGGTCTGTTAGTATCAGACAGTAGCAGTAGAGTTTTCTGGCTCCTTTTTACACACCAGATGTCCTTGAACTGTAGAATTAGTCCCTGTCCCAAGATTAACTGATGGCCCAAACTGGCTGACTAGTCCAGTGAATAGGCTGGGGAGCTTTTTCCATCATATTAATCATTGCACGAACTCACTATTATATGACAATCGATACCTATCAGTGTTTGAAACAGAAACATTGCTATCAAATTGCAAGTGGCTATGTTAAGATTGCGGTAAAGACAAGCCAGGGAACTATAGACCGGTGAGCCTGACCTCGGTGGTGGGCAAGTTGTTGGAGGGATTCCTGAGGGACAGGATGTACATGTATTTGGAACGGCAAGGACGGATTCGGGATAGTCAACATGGCTTTGTGCGTGGGAAATCATGTCTCACAAACTTGATTGAGTTTTTTGAAGAAGTAGCAAAGATTGATGAGGGCAGAGCAGTAGATGTGATCTATATGGACTTCAGTAAGGCGTTCGGCAAGGTTCCCCATGGGAGACTGATTAGCAAGGTTAGATCTCATGGAATACAGGGAGAATTAACCATTTGGATACAGAACTGGCTGAAAGGTAGAAAACAGGGTGGTGGTGGAGGGTTGTTTTTCAGACTGGAGGCCTGTGACCAGTGGAGTGCCACAAGGATAGGTGCTGGGTCCTCTGTTTTTTGTCTTTTGCATAAATGATTTGTATGTGAGTATAAGAGGTACAGTTAGTAAGTTTGCAGATAACAAAAAAATTGGAGGTGTAGTGGGCAGTGAAGAGGGTTACCTCAGATTACAACAGGATCTGGACCAGATGGGCCAATGGGCTGAGAAGTGGCAGATGGAGTTTAATTCAGATAAATGCGAGGTGCTGCATTTTGGGAAAGCAAATCTGAGCATCACGTATACACTTAATGGTAAAGTCCTAGGGAGTGTTGTTGAACAAAGAGACCTTGGAGTGCAAGTTCATAGGTCCTTGAAAGTGGAGTCGCAGGTCGATAGGAAAGTGAAGAAGGCGTTTGGTACGCTTTCCTTTATTGGTCAGAGTATTAAGTACAGGAGTTGGGAGGTCATGTTGCGACTGTACAGGACATTGGTTAGGCCACTTGGAATTTTGCGTGCAATTCTTGTCTCCTTCCTATCAGAAAGATGTTGTGAAACCTGAAAGGGTTCAGAAAAGATTTACAAGGATGTTGCCAGGGTTGGAGGATCTGAGGGTCGGGGAGTCCAGAACTAGAGGGCATAGGTTTAGGGTGAGAGGGGAAAGATATAAAAGAGACCTAAAGGGGCAGCTTTTTCACGCAGAGGATGGTACGTGTATGGAATGAGCTGCCAGAGGAAGTGGTGGAGCTGGTACAATTGCAACATTTAAGAGGCATTTGGATGGGTATATGAATAGGAAGGATTTGGAGGGATATGGGCCAGGTGCTGGCAGGTGGGACTAGATTGGGTTGGGATATCTGGTCAGCATGGACGGGTTGAATCGAAGGGTCTATTTCCATGCTGTACATCTCTATAACGCTATGACTCTATTTATATAGCGCCTCTCACGACGTCAGAAATCCTAAAATTCTTTGTAGCCAAGTAAGTATTTTATAAAAGTGTAGACTCTATTGTCATGTCAAGAAAGATGGCGAAAGGATTGTGCACAACAAGATCCCACAAAAGGTTACTTTGCATTAGGCCATTTCAGGGTCATGCCCCATTAGGCTCGTTCCTGCAACCTCCATTCTAGGTTGTTCTGCCCACATAGTGTCCGCTGGTAATGGGACATTGTCGCTGGAAGATGGACCCAATAGTGTGTCTCCTCAACCAGGGACAGGACTGAGAGGAAAGGTGCTTTAAAACTGAATCTGGTTAAAAAAATAAACATTGATTCAAGAGTGAGGAAGAACAAAAAATTGACAGAAAGGAAAAGTAAGAAAAAATATTTAAAATTAGATATTTTTTAAATCTCCAATCATAACTGAAGGAATGAAAATAAGTTTTACCATGTCACTTCCTGAGCCAAAGACATTGATTAATAGTCATTAACAGCTATCACATCCAATTGTTTGATTCTATAGAACTTGAGTGTTGTAGGAAAAAAAACACATTCTATTGACATTTTTCATCTTGCACTGATCAGGACAATTCACAAGAATCTCAATTAAAGGGGAAAATACACATATACTGCATGAGAGGACTATACTGATAGGTTGGCAAATAGACTCTGATTGGTGCGGGTTTGAGAACCAATTTAGTGGCACATTCTGTATAAGGCAATATTTGGATCACACCACTTAACACCTCCACCATTTGAAGAATTGCTCGTAGATGCACTCCATTAAAAGGAAACAAATCATGAAGGAACCTAAAAAAAAGGAATATATACACACACACTTGAAGTCTACCGAATGCAGTTGTGCTGTTTCCATCCTGGTGCTCAATTAAGTCAAACAAAGTTAAATTCTGGACAAAGTAAAAGCTAAAATAACAAATTTCATTGAAATAGTCTTTTAAAAAAAATATTTCTGCAGGGTTATGATGAGGACAATGTCCCTCAGGGAAGGAAGCTGCCATCATGTGACTCCAGTAATTGTAATTGGCCTCTGGGTAGCTAGGGATGGGCAATAAATATTGACCTAGTAAGTGACATCCCATGAATGAATTACAAATGAAAAAGTGTCTCCCTGTGACCAGGCTGAGGATTTCCTTGTCCACAGGAGAATATTTATTTTGCTGCTGATTTACATTTTTTGGAGATATATTCCACTGACCTTTCTTGTCAGACACATGACTTGAAGCAGGGGTGCAACGAGCCCAGGGTCACAGGCATTAATCATTACTTTGAAGCACTGAGTGGGATTTGGAGCAGGCCACGTTAGTTCAATGAGGAAAGATGACTTTCAATCTCTTAAAGGTTTTTGGCATTCCCTGCAGCAACCTTACTCCTTTTTCCTTCTGTACCAGGTCACTATGTTGAGCAGCTAAAGTGCTGAAATTTGGTGTTCGGGCAGGGTCACTGAGTCATGGAGATCTACAGCCCTTCCACCCATCACAGCCGTGCTAGTCAAGAACAGCCACCTAATGATTCTAATCCTATCTTCCAGCGCTTGACACACAGCCTTGTACGCTTTGTTATCGCAAGTGTACATTCTTCAATGGGATGAGTGTTTCTGCCTCTCCCACCCTGACAGGTAGTGATTCCCACCACCCTCTGGGTGGAAATGATGCTTTTCACATCTCCCCTAAACCTTCTGCCTTTAATCTATGTGCCTTGGACATTGATGTCTCAAATAAGGGGGAATATTTCTTCCTGCCTACCCTATCAGTCAGCTGTTCAGGCTGCACCAGTCCCTGAGTCAGTATTACTGTTTGTTAACGTTGCTCTTCACAGAGTTTACCTCAAAAACAGCTGCCTTTAATCTTTTGCAAAGGAATTGCAGCTTTTCTAAGTGTTTCCTTAAAGTTTCACAGTGTACCAGTACATCATCAAGGTATACCACAGTTAGGAACACAGGCTACTACTGGTTCATCAAGTTAGAGAAGTCAATGTTTTGGGTATAACCCATCTTCAGGACTAGGTGTGGGGCTAGGGGAGCTCCCCTTACCCCACATCGATTCGTGAAGAAGGATTATACTGAAACATTGACTTCTCCACCTCCTCATGCTGCTTGGCTTGTTGTGTTCTTCCAGCCTCCTGCCTGTCTACTTTGGAGACCAGCATCTGCAGTCTTTTTTAGTCTCTAACTACTGGTTCATCAGCTAATGGAGAGCAGCTGGCGAACCTTTCAGGCTGAATGCTACATCTGGACATTGAAAAGAGCAGTTCAGTGTGACAGACCAATACTTCAGGGCAGATGGTATCCTGTTTGTACATCAATTTCGATTATAAAGGTAGCACTTCCAACCTTGTGAATCCAGACCCTCCAGGTGAGGAATTGGAGAGGAGTCTGCCTTGGTTGCTACAGCAACCATTTGGTGGCCTACACAAAGCCTGGCTGAACCATCAGTCTGGCCAGGGCAGTAACATGACCGGGAATGCCCAGTTTCTTTGACTGAGATGAACCAGGTGGCTTTTTGATACATATTGGATCTCCACTTTTACCTGAGCCTGTTTCTTGGGACAGAGGCTACAAAAATGTTGTTGTAATTGGAGATCAATCTTCTACCTTCACACTGTGCATGGTTTGGGTTCTGTCCCTGCATTCTTTTTGTCATGTCTCCTCATTGACCCCCATCTAAGTTTGATGTTTGAGCATGATGCCAAATTCCCCAGCAGCTCAGCATTAGTGAGCCAGACGTGAGGGGCTTCAATGTAGGAATTATCCAGATATCCTCTGTCTCCCTTTCATCTTCTACCATCCTTGCCTCCTGACAGACCTTAGCTTGTTTATACCCCTCTCAACCTTGTATTGTTTCAACAGGCTCTTTATCCTGTGGTCTGGGCCTAAATAAAATAATTCACCAGAGGAATCCTCGTTTTTTTATTCATTCACAGATGAGGGTGTCACTGGCCAGGCTAGCTTTTACTGACTGTCCCAGAGGGGGATTAAGAGTCAACCACATTTCTGTGGGTCTGGAGTCATATGTAGGCCCAACCAGGTAAACATGGGCATTAGTGAACCAGATGGGCTTTTTCATAGAATCCCTACAGTGTGCAAACAGGCCATTCAGCCCATCAAGTCCACATCAACCCTCTGAAGAACGACCCACCCAGCCCACCCTCGCCATTTAAGCCTACATTTGCATTGGCTAATCCATCCAGCCTGTATATCCCTGGACACTATGAGCAATTTAGCATGGCCAGTTCCCCTAACCTGCATATCTTTGGACTGTGAGAGGAAACTAGAGCACCCAGAGGATATCAATGCAGGCAGGGGAAGAATGTGCAACAGACTGTCCACATAGCTGGTTGCCTGAGGGTGGGATCGCACCTGGGTCCCTGGAGCTGTGAGGCAGCAGTGCGAGCCACTGAGCTGAAGATTTCCTGACAATCAGCATTTGATTCCATGGTCATTATTAGAATCTCAATTTTGGTTTTCTAATGAATTCAAATTCCACCATCTGCCGTAGCAGGATTTGAACCTGGGTCCCCAGAACACTATCTGGGTCTCTGAATTAATAGTCCAGCAATAGTACTATTAGACCACTGTCTTCTCCCCTCTCTTCCTCCACCTTCGCAACTCTATATGTGCTACTGAACTTGGATTTCATTGGTTCTCCCTGTCAACGCAGTAAGACTGGGTCTGATGCTCATTTAATGAGATAGTGCAGGTACATTGAGTTGAATGGTCTCAGTTTGTGTCGAACCTCTTTGGTGGGCTATTCTCAATACCTCCTAATGGTACTTGGGTAGAGTCAATGTAACTAACAGTCTCTACAGTCCCTGATGACTACAGACTGCTCTCCAGTTGGACTTTACAGGAATTGAACCCATTTTGTTGATGTTGTCCAGCCGTCCAGGCAATTGAACTAACCACCCACCAACACCTGGTGAACGACAGTCCACTCTTCATCTGCAGGTTTGTGGGGAGGTCAATATTTCTCATCAACACATAGAACCAGAGCAAATGGAAGCAGGGGTAGGCCTTTTAGCCTTTCAATATCATCCTGGTTGATCATCTAACTCTGAACCCTGGTATTGAACAAAGAAATGCAGATGCTGGTGAGAAACAAAAGTTAACGTTTCGAGTCCTCTGACCCTTCTTCAGACTTGGGGAGTTTCTCCAGCATTTCTGTCTTTGTGCGTTTCATGACCCAGTTCCCACATTCTATCCATATCCTTTGATCACTTTCGCCCTAAGAACTATATTGATTCCTTCTTGAAATCTTTCAATGTTTTGTCTTCATCCACTTTCTGTGGCAGAGGCTCCCCAATCTCTGGGTGAAGACATTTCTGCTCATCTCAGTCTGAAATGGCCTGCCCTGTATCCCTAGACTGTGATGCTAGTTCTGGATTAGCTGGTCATCAGCAATATACTTTACCACAGCATTTGCCATTGCTTATGTAGGGTATACAGGATACCTTATGAAGGCCTTTTGCCCAAAATGTCCATTTTCCTGCTCCTCGGATGCTGCCTGACCTGCTGTGCTTTTCCAGCACCACTCTAGTCTTGACTCTAATCTCTAGCATCTGCAGTACCCACTTCCGCCTACACAGTATACCTTGTACAGCTATTAATGTTGTTTCAATTATTTAAAAATAAGTTACTCGTGAGGAGGTGGACCAATTATTAAAATTCATGATTTGAAGCTGGCAGGTGGGACTAGATTGGGTTGGGATATCTGGTTGGCATCCGGGTTGGACTGAAGGGTCTGTTTCCATGCTGTACATCTCTATGACTCTATGACTCTATGAAAAAGACCTATTTTCTACTGCAATGGCTTTTAAATACATCAAGGAATATTTATTTCACAAGGGAAATTCTGTTCTGTTCTGAAGAAGGATCAGTGGACTCAAAGCGTTAACTCTGTTTTCTCTCCACAGTTGCTGCCTGACCTGCTGAGTTTTTCCAGCAATTTCTATTTCTGATTTCCAGCATCCACAGTTCTTTATTTTGTTGTTATTCACAAAGAATCACTGTCCAATTGTATTGATCCATTGAAATGGTTACACCTGTGACAAGGATTCAAGCATGGTTGGTGGCACGGTGGCACAGTGGTTAGCACTGCTGCCTCACAGCGCCTGAGACCCGGGTTCAATTCCCACCTCAGGCGACTGACTGTGTGGAGTTTGCACATTCTCCTCATGTCTCCGGGTGCTCCGGTTTCCTCCCACTGTCCAAAAATGTGCAGGTCAGGTGAATTGGCCATGCTAAATTGCCCGTAGTGTTAGGTAAGGGGCAAATGTAGGGGTATGGGGTGGGTTGCGCGTCGGTGTGGACTTGTTGGGCTGAAGGGCCTGTTTCCACACTGTAATGTAATCTAATCACTTTGGAAAATCAACACGAGTTGGAATGCAATTTTTTGAAATTTATTCTTAGGATCTGATTTGATTTTTGTTTTGATTTGGTTTGACTTACTATTGATTCACATACCTAAAGTTTTGTTTTACGTACAGGACAGGTAGATTATACCATACAATGGACATTAGGGTAATAGAACAGAGCAAGGAATATAATGTTACAGTTGCAGAGAAGGTGCACAGAGAGCTAAATCAACATTAAACTTAAAATTTGAGAGATCTATTCAGAAGTCTCATAACAGCAGGGAAGAAGCTATTCTTGAACTTGTTTGTGTGTGTGTGTGTGTGTTCAAACTTCTACATCTTCGCTTGACGGAGGAGGTTGGAAGAGGTTATAACTGGGATGGGGAGGGATCTTTGGTGATGTAGGTGGAGTCTGGCAAGGCTAGCACTAATTGTCAGTCCCTATTTGTCCTTGGGTGTGGTACATGGGTGGCAAGCTCTGTGAGAACATTTCATGGCAATATCAGAGCTAGGAGCAGGAAGAGGCCATTCAGCCTCTTGAGCCTGCTCCACCATTTAGTACAAAATGGCTGATCTCATCTTGACCTCAATTCCACTTTTCTGCCTGCTCTCCATAACCCATCGTCCCATTACTGAATAAACATCTATCCATCTCCTCCAACAATTTCCACAATGTTGTGACATCCACCATACTCTATGGTAGTGATTTCCAGAAAGTCTCAAGCCGTGAGAGACGTCATTGCTCCATATCACTGTTTTAAATCTGCTTCCCATGAATGTACGCCACATGAGGCAAAATCCTGTCTCTGTCTACTTTCTCAATCTCCTTCAGAGGGCAGTTGAATATCAGCCTCACTGCAGTAGGTCTGGAGTCACATGTAGGCCAGACTGGGTAAGGATGACAGACTTCCTTCTCTGTAAACCAGATGGGTTTTATGAAAAAAACAGCAATTCATGATGATTAACAATGACATTAACCAGAGTTCAGATCAATTCCAGATAGAGTCATTGAGTCATATAATACAGAAACAGACCCTTTGGTCTAACCAGTTCATGTCGACCATAATCGCAAACTAAACTAGTCTCACCTGCCCGCTCCTAGCCCATATCCCTCTAAATCTTTCCTATTCATGGACTTACCCAAAACGTATTTTAAATGTTGCAACTGCACCTGCATCCACCACTTCCTCTGGAAGTTGATTCCACACATGACCCATTCTCTGATTAAAGAAATTGCCCCTCATGTTTTTTATAAATCCATTTCCTCTCACCTTATAAATCTGCCTCCTAGGCTTGAACTCTCCCATCCTAGGGAAAAGATACCTGCCCTCAACTTATCTATACTCCTCATGATTTTATAAAGCTCTATAATGTCATTCCTCCACCTCCTATTGTCCAGTGAAAAAGACCCAGCCGAGGCAGCCTTTCTTGATAACTTGAACTGAAAAGTGTGGTGCTGGAAAAGCTCAACAGGTCAGGCAGTGTCTGAAGAGCGGACAGTCAATGTTTTGGGCATAAGCCCTTCATCAGGAATGTGGTAGCGGGAAGGGGGCTGAGAGAAAAATAGGAGGATGGGGGTGGGTCTGGGGGATGGGAGTTGAGAGTGCAGAGGGTAGATGGAAGTGGGGGCTGATGGTGAGAGGTCGGAGGGGAGGGTGGAGAGGATAGGTGGGAAGGAAGGTGAATAGGTAGGACAGTTCATGAAGCTGGTGCTGAGTTAGAGGGTTGGATCTGAGATGAGGTGGGGGAGGGGGGATTTGGAAACTGGTGAAGTTGACATTGATGCCGTGTGGTTTCAGAGTCCCAAGGCAGAAGATGAGCCGTTCTTCCTCCAGGCGTCGGGTGGCAGTGGAGGAGGCATTCCTGATGAAGGGCTTAAACCTGAAACATCGACTCCTGCTCCTCGGATGCTGTCTGACCTACTGTGCTTTTCCAGCACCACACTTCCTGACTCTGATCTCCAGCAAATGCAGCCCTCGCTTTCTCCTAGTCTTTATAGCTCAAACCGTCTACTCCTGGCAACAGTTTGGTAAATCTTTTCTGAACCTTCTCCAGCTTAATAATGCCCTTCCCATTAAATTCTGCTGGCTGTGATAATGGAGATTTGAATTGAGGAGCATTAACCCAGCTCCCTGGATTACTAGTTCAGTCACATTATCGTTATGATGTTATTCCCTTTTGAGTTTCATTTGCTAATTACACCCAGAGACTCGAGGAATATGATGGATGTCCCAGACAAGATCGCAAGCAACTCCACTCAATCATTGAACAATCTCCTAACTGTTCTTTCTCACCTACCTCAGGGTTAATGACATAAGGTTACTTCAAGAATTATCTCCTGCTGCGAGGAGGGCTATAATTGCAATTGAAACAGTTCAGAGAAGAATTGTGAGTCTAATAGCTCAGCAGCTTGTCGAATGAGGGCTGGTTGAGCTGCCTCAGCTTGTATCCGCTGAATAAAAATTACACGACCTGTGGACGCTGCAAATCAGACAAAACAGAAATTGCTGGGAAAGTCCAACTGATCTGGCAACATCCGTGGAGGGAAATCAGAGTTAACGCTTCGGGTCCGGATTCTGAGGAAGGGTTGCCAGTTCTGAAATGTTAGCACTGATTTCTCTCTGAGGATGCTGCCAGATCTGCCAAGCTTTTCCGGCAATTTCCATTTTTGTATCTGCTAACGCTAATGGAAACATGTAAGGTCCAGAGGGGTTTTAATCGGGTCCATGTGTAAAGGATGCCTGCCCTTGTGGCAGAATCTTGAACTAGAGAGGCTCATTGTTGCAAATGGATGGGTTGGCCATTTGAGAGAGAGGTAAGGAGAATATTTTACCTCACAGATTTATGAGAGACTTTGGAACTCTCTCCATAAACTGCAATTGTTGTGAGATCAGTTGTTCATTTAGATCTCAGATAGGTAAATCTTTGTTAAGAAAAGGATATGGACCAAAGGCAGATGTATGGAGTTCGGTCACAGATCAGCCACCATCTTACTGAATGGTAGAGGACAGGCACAAGGGGCTGAATGGCCTGTTCATGTTGCTATGTTTCTATGAGTGATCTGCTCCTGCACCAAATTTATGTGGTTCATACTAAAATTTTATGCATTTTCAATTTTGATAATTTCTAACGTGAAACCTTACCAAATGTCTCTGGAATTCCATATAGATAATACTCATGGAACTAGTTTTGGTGAACTGTCATTTATTTGACTTTTTAACTCTGCTTCTCTCTCCGTTGATGTTACATGGCCTGCTGAGCATTTCCAGAATTTCTGTTCCTTTTATTTCAGATTTCCAGCCTTCCAGTATTGATTTGTTGCTCCACTATCATTTCCGTGCCCATCATTCATAGAGACCAATGTGTTTTGTAAAATGTGCCTCACCTTTCATGAAACCACGCTGACTCTCCCGAAACAACTCAGATGTGAACCATGTCTGAGTCACTCTGCCTCGAATTATAGCTCCCACTAGTTTCCCTCCAACTGATTTTGAACTGGTGCCTTTCTCTATTGTTCTGTGAAGAATGAGTGGGTGTATGTAATTTTCTGACTGAAGGCAGGGTTTCCGAATCTGGAGAGCTTTCGAAAATTATGTCGGACCATCATCTGCGATATCTTCAGATGAAATCCATCTGATCCCAAAGACTTGTCTTTTTTTTTCTCTCAAATGCTGCAAATCCTGTTCTCTCCATTTCTGTACACTGTCTCAAACTCCTGTAACCTATAATCTTTATCACTCTTTCAACTGAATTTGATTTTCCAAATTGTCTATTTTGCTTCTTAAGTTGCATCTGTTTGTGGGCAGACTCTTACCAAGACAACGCAAGGAGAACTAGGAGCAGGGGTAGGCCATCTGGCCCTTCGAGCCTGCTCCACCATTCAATAAGGTCATGGCTGATCTTTTCATGGGCTCAGCTTCACCTATCCGCCCTCTCGCCGTAACCCTTAATTCATTTACTGTTCAAAGATATATCTATCTTTGCCTTAAAAACGTTCAACGAGGTAGCCTCAACTGCTTCACTGGGTAACTGTCATCTGGTCCAGATATCCTAGTATCTGCTTATTCACCTAATTTTTGATCCTGTATCAACCTTATCCTTCAGTCACCCCCCCTCCGTCCTTCATCTGAGACCATTTACAAATTGTCCTCTCCTGTTCTTTGCACAATGCCAGGAGGTGGTCGAGGCATTCCTCAGTTTAACTAAAAACAATCCCATCTGTGTTGCCATCTCTAACGTGAAAAGTAGTGTGTGCAGGGTATCTGACACCCTAGGCGAGAGTGGGTACTGCAGATGCTGGAGGTTAGAATCAAGATTAGAGTGGGGCTGGAAAAGCACAGCATCCGAGGAGCAGGAAAATCGGTGTTTCGGGCAAAAGCCCTTCATCAGGGCTTTTATCTGAAACCCTACCCTGTCCATCTTCCTTTCCAGACCATGCTGACAATCTTCCTCTCCCTGTCTCAGCCGAGGTGCAGCACCGAGAGTATCCCAGACATTACCTCCCTGCTCCCATCCCTTCATCTGAAGCTTCTATTGTTTATTTTTTTCTTTGCTTGAATTCTAGCCCTTTTCCACTATTGAGCTAACACAATTCATCATGGAGGCATTTCTGCTGTTTCCTGAATCACTGTACAGCTACTTACATTCATCTCCATTAAGATCTATCTATCATTCCTTAACCAAACACACTGAATGACGATTTGCCCCCACACCACTCAGCACGAGTTTCTCTTTATGAAGGCAACCGTCTTCATTAGTGTCAACTGAAGTTATTGTTGGGACGAGACAGTCAGCTCTTTAGCATCACTCTTAACGTGTCAGTTGCGTTTGCTATATCCCTGCTTTAGCATTGAAATTGTGGTATAGCTGTTTAGTTTAAAATTTATTTTCATTCCAAATCGCTCATGCGAAGGCTACTCTGGAGTGAAGTGCACCTCACTGATGATGCCAAAAGCTTTGTTTCGCGAACTCCAAGTAACTGCTAACTTGCCACAATTGTTGCGATAATTAGAAAAATAAGATCGAAATGCCTCAGATAACATTTTAACCTTTTCTCCTGTGTTTTGGAAAGGGATTTGTTTGTGACTGACCCTAAGCTGCTGTTTTGGAAGGTTGTGGAAAGAGGGCCTGATTCTTTCTTGGAAGGAAAATCCTCCCAAACTTCACTGGAAGCCACGGGTTACAAAGTAATTTTGGCACATTCTAACTGAAATAATTCCACAGAGGTCAGCGTCAAGCCACTCTTTATTTATGCGTGGAGAGTCCCTGACATTGATCCAGCTCCCTCAGAAAACAGCTCTGAGTGAACGCACCCTCTGACACTCCTGTTGCTATCTGACAGCCAGGAGAAAGTGAGGACTGCAGATGCTGGAGATCAGAGCTGAAAAATGTGTTGCTGGAAAAGCGCAGCAGGTCAGGCAGCATCCAAGGAGCAGGAGAATCAACGTTTCGGGCATAAGCGTCATTCCTGAAGAAGGGCTTATGCCCAAAACATCGATTCTCCTGCTCCTTGGATGCTGCCTGACCTTCTATCTGTCAGTCAGGGCTCCCTGATGGAACCAGATAAACAGCCCCAATCAGAGAACTCATTTCTATGGGATCCACCTGACTGACTTTGTTTCAATCACTACATCCCTCCCCATCTGAGTGCGAGGACAGGGGCCAGTTTGGTTTTATTTTTTAGCACTTTTTGAGATGTTTTAACACAGGGTCAGGTTTCTCCAACTCTGCCTCAGATACGGGCAGTGTTTCACATACAGTAACTCATCTCCAGCTCCCGGAGTGTCTCAGAAGAAACTAATTATCTTCTTCAGCAGGCATTGAGGCAGTGACATCCACGCTATCTCAGATTCCGAGGTAACTTCATTGCTGAACAGAGAGGGAGAGCCCCTGGGTTCAGAACAATCAGAAAGGCTGGTGAGAGGTGGGGCACGTCTTGCTCTCGTCCTGGTTGAGAGTTCGCGGCTTCCATATGATCCATGTGCTTGCTCAGGACCTACCTGAACTTTATATGACACCAATCTTGACTTTGTGTCAACCATGCCTCTTACCCATGTGGGACCGTTTCTGTGGTTCCTACGCCATACTTCATCCCCTGAAGCAAACTGTCTCTCTCTCTCTCTCTCTCGCACTTAGTGAAGTCTTGAATCTGACATTGGCATTCCTGATGCCATTTCACCCTCTCCCTCAGGTCTGGGAAGACCAGATTTAACCTGGTGCAGAGTCTTCTCCCCATTGGTCACTCTCTAGAGCTGTCCTTGTAGTTGCCTGAGGGGTGGCCCTATAGTCAAACAGGAACTGGGATAGTTTGGTATTGAGTGAAGCTATAGGCTATTTCTTTAAGCCTGCCTTCAAAGTTTAGACTGCTCTTTCTGCCAGGTATAGATGGTATGTAGATGTCCTTAAATAACGAAGACTTCCATTTTTCCAAATAGTCAAATTCCCTGCTGGTAAACAATGGCCTGTTGTCTGTGACCAGTATTTCCAGGAGCCTGTGTATTGTAAAAGATGTGCACAGTTTATCTATCGTCGTCCCCGCGTTTGACAAATGAACTCCTAGTTTTTGACTGGGCGTCCATCGTGACAAAGAACATTGAGCCCATGAAACGACCTGCACAGTCGATGTGTAACTGAGCCAACGGATTGCCCAGCCATTCCCACGAATGTGGGGGAGCTGCTGGTGGTAATTTTTGTCCTTGCTGGCACTCTGGGCACTGCCCCCACCAACGCAGCTATGTCTGCATCCAATCCTGGTCACCAGACAAAACCTCTCACCAACATCTTCATTTTGGAAACCCCTGGATGCGCCCCCACCCCACCTCAGCCCCACACCCTCCGGTGGAGTTCAGCCAATGTGTGGTGACACCTTTGTTTAGGACAATCCCTCTTGCTCTCCATAGTAACACACTGCCCTCTACTGTGAACTGGTCTCTCCAGGTCCAGAAAGGTTTCAAATCTGGTTGTGATGACCTTTTGGTTCCCCCCCCCTCCCCAACACCACCACCAGCTGCTTCAGTTTGTCCAGGATAGGATCCTTCTGCTTCCAAAGTCTAATATTGTCAGTTGTGATGGGAAGTGCGTCCAGAAAATGTAAAACCATTACAGACTCTTCCAGTGGCTGTACCATCGGTTGTGTATCTGCCAGTGAGAGGCAGCTCAATGTATCAGCATTTGCTACTTTGCCTGTTGGACAATGTTCCAACTTGTAATTATATGCATTTAATTAGGTCTGAAGCTATGGGTGGCACTACCTTGTCCACTTTAAGTAAACCTTGCAGGGATTTGTGGCCTGTTATTCTTGCAAATTTACATCCGTAAAGATATTGGTGGAACTTCCTGACTCCAAACATAACTGCCTAACCTTCCTTCGCTATCTAGGCGCATTTACACTCTGCATTAGACAAAGTCCCGGATGCATACACTATTGGGTGTTCCTCTCTATTGGGTCACCTATGTGCTAATACTACCCTGATGCCACAAAGCATGTCAATACCAGATCTCGCTTGGGATTATAATGTGCCAGCACCTTTGAGGATGATAACTGTTTCTTCACTTCCCTGAAAGCTATGGCATAGCTACGTGACCATTTCTAAGGCTGACCCCTTTTTTAGGAGATGATGCAAAGGTGGCAGGATGGAGGCCAGGTTATGTGTGAACTTTCCGTAATAAATCACCAGCTCGAGGACAGACTGAAGGTCCGGTACAGGTGTGGGAGCTGGCGCTTCGACAGTTGTAATGACTCTGTAGCACAAGTGGGTCACTTGGGGCACCTGAAACACACACTTTTCCTTTCTAAGGCATATGCCCACCTGTGAGAAACGTCTAACAACTATGTCCATGCTCTCTAAATGCTCCTTATTGATCTTCCCTAGTATTAGCGGGCTTTCAGACAAGTGGTGACCTGGGGTAGACCTTGTAAAATATTCTCCATTGGCAGCTGAAAAATTGCACAGGCTGACGATATCTCAGATGGCAGTCTTGAATATTGGTACAAACCCTGATGGGTATTAATTGTAGCATACTTTCTGGGAGTCCTCATCTAACTGCAATTGCACGGACACATGGCTCAAGTTCAGCTTCCTGAAGGACAGCTCCCTTTGCCAGCACTGTGTATAAATCCTTACAACAAGGGACTGAGTATTTATCCAGCTGGGAAAAGTGGTTACCGTTTTTTGAAAATCCCCACAAAGGGGATTTTAAACCCGTCAGGCTTCACATTGGTATGACAAGTGGTGCCCATCCCACAAAAAGGGCTGGTTTAATGATCCCTTCACTTTCCAGCCTCCTGATATCTGCCTCTACTTTTGCCCTTAAGGTAAATGGCACTGGGTGCACCTTGCAGAATTGCTTCCGGGTCAACAATGCAAGGTAGCTTTGGCAGATTCCCTACTATGTGGAAACAGGCCCTTTGGCCCAACAAGTCCACACCGACCCTCCGAAGAGTAACCCACCCAGTCCTATTTCCCTCTGACTAATGCATCTAACACTACGGGCAATTTAGCATGGCCAATTCACCTGACCCTGCACATCTTTGGACTGTGGGAGGAAACCGGAGCACCCGGAGGAAACCCACGCAGACACGGGGAGAATGTGCAAACTCCACACAGACAGTGACCCGAGGCTGGAATCGAACCCGGGCCTCTGGTGCTGTGAAGCAGCAGTGCTAACCACTGAGCCACCATGCCACGCTAAACCTTCCTGAAAATCCTCTGGGTATTTCATTAGGACATCATTCAGGCAGCCGTTTTCCAATCAATAAATGTTGAGTCAATCGAGGTGAATCTTTCTCACCAACTTCACCTCGTTGGTAAAAGGCTTGGGTCTGAGCCTTTTACTACAAACTGTGGGATCTGAACCAGCTGCTTCTCATAACAGACTGGAACCAGAGATGTATCGTTAATCTGGAAAGGTTCCCTGGTCTTGGTTCTCAGTCTAGTCGAGGTCTTGCATAAACTTAAGGGTTGGAGTCCAGAGCAAATTTTGTTTGAGACAGATTAGAACATAGAACAATAGAAAAGTCCAGCACAGAACAGGCCCTTTAGCCCACGATGTTGTGCCGAGGTTTAATCCTAATGTAAAATATAGTAGCTTAGCCTACACACCCCTCAACTCACTGCTATCCATGTGCATGTCCAGCAGTCGCTTAAATGTCCCCAGTGACTCTGCTTCCACCACCACGGCTGGCAACGCATTCCATGCATTCACAACTCTCTGCATAAAGAACCTACCTCTGACATCTCTTTTGCATCTTCCTCCTAATATCTTCAAACTATGTCTCCTCGTACCAGTCAATCCTGCCCCGAATCTATCTATTCCTCTCATTATCTTGTATACCTCGATCAGGTCTCCTCTCTTCCTCCTTCTCTCCAGAGAGAAAAGTCCGAGCTTATTCAACCTTTCTTCATAAGGCAAGGCCTCCAGTCCAGGCAGAATCCTGGTAAACCTTCTTTGCACCCTCTCCAAAGCCTCTGTGTCTTTCCTATAGTAGGGCGACCAGAACTGGACACAATATTTCAAGTGTGGTCTCACCAGGGACTTGTAGAGCTGCAGCAAAATGTCGCAGCTCTTAAACTCGATGTCCCTGTTAATGAAAGCCAAAACACCATATGCTTTCTGAACAACCCTACCCACTTGGGTGAAAAATGTGTTGCTGTAAAAGCGCAGCAGGTCAGGCAGCATCCGAGGAGCAGGAGAATCGACGTTTCAGGCATAAGCCCTTCTTCAGGAATGAGGAAGGTGTGCCAAGCAGGCTAAGGTAAAAGGTAGGGAGGAGGGGCTTGGGGGAGGAGCGTTGGGAATGCGATAGGTGGAAGGAGGTTAAGGTGAGGGTGATAGTCCCACAACCCCGCACCACCCGTTTCTATCTTCTGCCCAAAATCCACAAACCTGACTGCCCCAGCCGACCCATCGTCTCAGCCTGCTCCTGCCCCAACAAACCCATCTCTACATATCTCGACACGGTCCTGTCCCCCTTAGTCCAAGAACTCCCCACCTACGTTCGGGAGACCACCCACGCCCTCCACCTCCTCCATGATTTTCGCTTCCCCGGTCCCCAACACATTATCTTCACCATGGATATCCAGTCCCTGTATACCTCCATCCCCCATCACGAAGGACTCAAAGCCCTCCGCTTCTTCCTTTCCC
>NC_057718.1:6502801-6539904 GCF_004010195.1 Chiloscyllium plagiosum | reverse complement strand
ATTTCCAACGCCCCTCCCCCAAGTCCCTCCTCCCTACCTTTTATCTTAGCCTGCTTGGCACACCCTCCTCATTCCTGAAGAAGGGCTCATGCATGAAACGTCGATTCTCCTGCTCCTTGGATGCTGCCTGACCAGCTGCGCTTTTCCAGCAACACATTTTTCAGCTCTGATCTCCAGCATCTGCAGACCTCACTTTATCCACATGGGTGGCAATGTTGAACTTTCACACCCAGATCCCTTTGTTCCTCCACACTGCCAAGAATCCTGTCTTTAATCCTATATTCAGCATTCGAGTTCGACCTTCCAAAATGCATCACTTCACATTTATCCAGGTTGAACTCCATCTGTCATTTCTCAGCCCAGCTCTGCATCCTGTGATCACTGAAACGGCTGCACTGGTGTCGACCTGCATTCGAACTGGGTGACCATTTAACCAGATGTTTATTTTCGTTGGTTCTGATTTGGATGTTGCTAAGCAATTTAACTGTTCCAAACCAGATGTACACGAACTGTCCAGAATGTGCATTCTCCTGGATATTGGCCTATGTGTTCTCTTAATCCATTTAGTTCTAGCGGGACAATTTTGTTGTCTCGAGTTCACACACCAGCAGCAACTACAATGGCTTGCTGGCTCAGATCCTGAAGAAAATGTTAACCATTTGGTCAAGGCTTGGCTTTGTTTTGGGGTTTTGCTGTGGGCTGACCTGGAGTCCCTCTGTTTAGGATTTGCCCTCAGTGAGGCGACACAATTTCCTTCACTCAGTCAGACTAGCGAGAGTGCCCACTTCCATCGGTGTACTCTGCAACTCATATGCTCCACTTACCGCATTTTCCCACGATGCAGCCAGTTGTGATGCCTGTTTGAAGTCCAGCTGGGATTCAGTGACTAAGTGCTTTTCCATGGTTACATTATTAATCCCACATACCAAACAGTCCCTCAGCATCCGATTAAGGATTACACCAAAATCTGTCAGTCATGTTAACCTAGTCAAAAATCCTGATACGGATTCCCCAGGTTCTTGAATTGCTGAGTAAAACCGAACTAGGGGAGACTTGGGGCCATAATATTCCTTCACTAAGTCTGCAAACTCTTGAAAGGTTCTGGGATCAGGTGCCTCAGGGAAAGATAGGCTCCTAATGACCAAAAAGGTTGCAGGTCCACAAGCTGCCAGGAGAATTACTCATTGCTGTATATCTGCCCCAATGTCATTTGCCCAGAAAAAATAATGCATTCTTTCCACATGCTGGGCTCAGTCTTCGACGGCAGGATTGAATGAGTCAAGCTTCCCAAATAATGGCACAATGCCAGAAAGATGACTATTTTGAGTGAATTTCACTTCCTGGTGCTATTGAAATAAGTACACAGAGGCCCATCACCACGTCACCTTTAATTTACACATTGAGAGTCTTTGTTACTGATCCAGCTCTCTCAGCACCAGCTCTCAGAGTGGGCAGAAACCTCTGACCCTCCTATCAGCCAGGACTCCCTGATGGGACCAAATTATCAGCCTCAATCAGAGAAGTCATTTTCTATGAAGTCTATCTGGAAGACTCATTACAATCCTACAGAAATAACAGCTATGGGAAACATGTGGAACCACAATATATTTTAAAACATGAAACCTGCAACATCAAATAATTCCCGTACTGTGGCCAGATATCAGAATTCCACAGTGGGAGGTTAGGCCTGAGGAAAGACAGGGAGCAATGGGAGTAAAGTATACCATGATCAGCAAAAGCAAAGTTTCAAATCTTTCTCAACCCTCAAAACTTAAAGTCTCAAGAGTGCAAATGGTGAAACACAAATGCCTGACTAACAGCTTGGAGATAAGGTGACTTCAAATTTAATCCCTTCACTTCAAAGGGTAAACATTGTGGTCCCTATATGGATCAAAAATTAATATGGGCAATAAGTATTAAAAAAAGGTACCAATAAGACATCCAGAGAAACTTCTTTCTCAAGTAGAAATGGTTAATGGAGTTGAATGATCAGCCATGTTCAAATTGAATGGTAGAGCAGATTTGAAGGACCGAATGGCCTATTTCTGCTTCAATTTTCTATGTTCCTTTGTTCGAGAAGTTAAAAATCACACAACACTCAGATCTATAACTTTTTAACTTTGTACACCCCAGTCCAATACCGGCATCTCCAAATCTTGTCCAGAGAATGCTGAGAATATAAAAACTGGATGTGGAATGGTTGAGAGACATAATGTTGAGCAATGTTTAAAAAAAAGGTGAGAAAGTGAAGTGGCCAATCTGTGCCATTGGGCTGCTCTCTCATTGGAGGGAGATGATTGGTGGAGAGTGGGTGGATCAGGTAAAGGAAGAGGAATCATTCCAGGTAGCTATAGGCTGTGCAAGAACTGAGTCCATACTGTTGGCATCAATCTGGACAGTAGACTAGCTGTCTACCCAACTGAGCTAAGCAATCCCCAATGAAAAGCAGCTATGGGTAAAGTCACCATAGTCCTAATGGGAGAGAGATGACTGGCAATGGTTTTACCTGAGCGCCAGGGGAGGTGAAGAAAGTGAGGCCTTCATGGTAACTTCAGCCAGTGCAGGAATTATATCAATGGTGTTGGCATCACTTGGCATTATAAACCAGTCATCCAGCTAATTGAGCCAACGTGTCAGAGCTGAAAGGAGTAGGAGGGTAGGTTTAGAAGGAATAAGGTGGGAGGTGGCTTGAGTGGGGCATGAATTGGCACAGACCTGTTGGGCAGAATGCCCCAGCTGTGGGCTGTATACCCAGTGTAATACAAATCACAGTGAGAACCACACCCAAGGAGGCTTCAATTGGTGAGTCAAAGAACATTGAGAAGCTGGTAGTGAATGACATCTTGAATAAGAATGTTTGTCAGGGATTAGCTTGAACAGACAGAGTGTCTGACATAAGGTTAGGAGGTTCCACTGGAATATCAGCCCTGTAAGACAGACAGTCAGAGAGAGGGGGATATCTTGAAATGAGAAATCCCGCACAGTGGCAGCAGAAGCTGGGGAATGCTTGACAAAACAGAACAAGATTGCAAGAAACTTTTAAAGAACTGTGATCTTGGCCTGCCCTTCAGGCTGCTTGCAAAAAAACTTGTGCAGTAAATGGTGTCCGCTGCTTTTGGGAGGGCAATCCATAATTCCAAGTGCTCCGAGTTGCCTTTTGAAGTGACGCACAATGAAAGATTGCCTGCTCTAATGAGACAGGTCATGATAAAGTGAAATGAAATATCAGACAGCCAATGTTCTGCATTTCTTTTTTTGCACATTCATTACTATTCAATCAGGGCATCTCAGAGAAAACATGCAGTTAAAAATGACCTTCTGGAAGCATAAATTAGCAGTAACTGTGTGTGTATGACTGGAAGGTTAATGTTTACACTGGCTGGGCACTACTGAGCAGAGCAATATTATTACATTTGCAGCAATGATTCCCTTGTTATACTTGGAATATATTTAAAGGGATCTTATTTCCCACTCTGGAAAACTATTTGGCAGGAGGTTTGATACTATTTTGTAAACGCAGGACAATGTGCCATATCGCAAGTTAAAATTGTCAATTCCTTGGCTCACACCTTATTGTCATGATTGTAGACCTCACCACAATCATGGGTTCAGCATGGTACCCACCATTTGCGGCAGTGGTGGTGGGGTGGTCCCAGCCGTGAAGAGATGGCACCTAAAGAATAGCAACTGTTACATTGGTGGATCAGACACAAGTGGTGGTGATGCTTTGGAGGAGAGGTAGTGCACAGATATCATTGGTGCACTGGCTCACTGCTCCAGACTCTCTTTCTGGTCTATCTTTTATCCTTTATATTCTTAAACTATTCCAAATGGTGCCGGATTGTGGCAACTGTTGAAGCGTTTCACAGTATTTTTCTGTATTATTGACTGTAAAATGCAAGTGACAATAAATAAGTAAATAGACAAATAGGTAGGTAGATAGATAGATAGATGGATAGGTAGGTAGGTAGATAGGTAGATAGATAGGTAAGTCGGTCGGTAGATAGATAGATAGATAGATAGATAGATAGATAGATAGATAGATAGATAGGTAGCGATAATGGGAGTTCCTTTGTGCTTCAGCAAGGCTGCGATCTTTACACCGCTGAAGCTAGACGCCAACTCGTGTACAACTCCTCCTCCTGTCCCTTTGACCATGACCCCACCTCCCACCACCAAACCATCATCTCCCAGACCATCCATAACCTCATCACCTCAGGGGAACTCCCATTCACCACCTCCAACCTCATAGTCCCACAACCCCGCACCGCCTGTTTCTACCTCCTGCCCTAAATCCACAAACCTGACTGCCCCGGCCGACCCATTATCTAGCCTGCTCCTGCCCCACTGAACACATCTCTGCATACCTCGACACGGTCCTGTCCCCCTTAGTCCAAGAACTCCCCACCTACGTTCGGGACACCACCCACGCGCACACCAGCCTCATTCCTGAAGAAGGGCTTATGCCCGAAACGTCGATTCTCCTGCTCCTCGGATGCTGCCTGGCCTGCTGTGTTTTTCCAGCACCACATTTTTCAACTGTGATATAAACAAAGTCTTTTTCTGTTACCAAAGGAAGGTTTCTTTATCTTTTCTGCAGAACAGAAGACAGAGAAATGTCAACTAGGTATAAGCTTTAGATGCTGCTCACCTTCAAAGGAATTCCCTCTCAGCGCTGAATTTCCTAATCCAACTGCATTGCAAAATCATCTCTTCTGGTAGTTTCCTTCATTGATAGAAGAGCTGCTTTCATTCGGAAACCAAAGAAGCCACTTTAACTTTGAATAATGCTGTTAAAATGGCAACATTGAATGAGTCATTCACTGCAATGTACTTTCCTACCATTTCTGTCTATAACCACTGTACTTCCCATCTCCGTTTTAAAGAGATCAAAGGCTACGGGAACAAAGCAGGAAGAGGATACTGAAGTGAATGCTCAGCCTTGAATGGGGGAGCAGGCTCAAAGGGCTGAATGACCTCTTCCTGCTCCTATGTTCATGTCCTATGTATTTCCACAGAGAGTAGATTTGGATGTGACTTATGGTTGGGCAATAACTCAAGATGGGTCATTGTCCCTCATTTCCCAAAGTTGAAACAAACCCCATTGCATCGCGGGAAAACGTAACATCCCTTGCGGGAGATGAATGTATACATTAACTGAGATGTATGTTGCATCAGGCACAGACAGGCACCAAAAGGCCCAGTTTGACGCGTAGGTGCACACAGTCCTTTTGCCCTAGAATGCTCCTTCAACCTGCCAACTGTTTAGTGTACTGATTATAACGAGCTCAGGTGGATCCTATAGAATATGAGTTCCCTGATTGGGGCTGTTAAGTTGGTCCAACCAGGGAGCCCTGGCTGACAGATAAAAGCAGGAGTGTCATGGGTTCTGTTCACTCTGAGAGCTGGCTCTGAAGGAGCTGGATTGGAGTCAAGGACTCTGCAAGTGTAAATAAATGGTGACTGGGTGCTAAGATACTGGCCTCTGTGGAGTTATTTCAGGTAGCAGCCTGAAGATGGGAATTCGGAGAGCCTGTTTGAACAGACATGATGCTCTTTGCATGTGCAAAGGGTTGGCCTCCTGCCTGTCATGTTTCCTCCAGGAATTTGAGTTTTTTTCTTTCTCAAAGCATGAATGGCTCCATGCAGTCTGGACTTGGCAATCAACCAAGGAGGTAAATGGTTGGCTGGAGGGAGGCCCAGAAAGGAATGCTCATATTATTTTAATGGTCTCTTGTACAGTCAGGAGAGGCTGCAGCTTTTCCCGCAGTTCCACTGTGAATTTACTCCTTACTGCCAACCCAGGATCTGCAGCAGCAACCAGGCACTCACAAGGAAGGACTTTGATTTTCAAGTTGACCTTGACATCCATTTTTAAGACCGGAAGAAACAGGAGCATGAGTAGGCCGTTCAGCCCCTCGAGCTTGCTCTGCCATTCAATAGGATCGTGGCTGCTCCAACATTCCTCGCGTCCACTTTCCTGCTCATTCTCTGTAACCCTCGATTCCCTGACTGATCAAGAATCTATCTCTCTCAGCCCTTAAATAGGGTAGCATGGCAAGCTCAGTGGTTAGCACTGCTGCCTCACAGAGCCGGGACCCCGTTCGATTCCAGCCTCGGGCGACTGTTGATATGGAGTTTGCATATTCTCCCCGTATCTGTGTAGGTTTGCTCCGGTTTCCTCCCACAATCCAAAGATGTGCAGGTTAGGTGAATTGGTCAAGCTAAATTGCCCCATAGTGTTCAGGGATGTGTAGGTGAGGTGCATACGTCAGGGGAAAATGTAGGGTAATGGGTCTGGGTGGGTTACTCTTCAGAGGACTTGTTGGGCTGAAGGACCTGTTTCCACATTGTAGAGAGTCTAATTCTAAATGTACAAAGGATTCTGCCCCCACAGCTCGCTGTAGCAAGGAGTTCCAAAGACCCACAACCCTCTGGAAAACAAATTCCTCTTAATTCAGTATTAAATTAGTGCCCCTTTATTCTGAGACTTTTGATTGATTTATGTATCGCCAAGTCTACTGAAGTACAGTGTAACACCCTCTGGTCCTAGACTCTCCCACGAGGGGAAACATCCTCTCAGAATTGACCTATTCAAACCTCTTAAGAATCGATATGTTTCAATGAGATCACCTCTCAGTCTTCTAAACTTCTTCCAACTAAAGTCCCAACCTATTTAGCCTTTTCTTATAAGACAATCTCTCCATCCCAGGGATCATCCTAGTAAATCTCCTCTGAACTGCCTCCAATAAAATAATATACTTTCTTTAATAAAGGGACCAAAACTGCCCACAGTACTCCTGATGTGGTCTCCCCCGCACCTTGGACAGTTGCAGTAAGACTTCCCTACTCTTACACTCCAACCCCCTTGAAATAAGGGCCAACATTCTATTTACTTTCCTGATTATCTGTTCCATTTGTTTGCCAGCTTTCTGTGTTATGTGTCCAAGTTTCCCGAAGTCTCCACAAAAATCTCTTGTCTCCCCCACAAGCTTGGGCTGTCCTTAGGACCTCTGTCGTCTTCCAAGACATTTGATCATGGTATCCTCCCAGTCCAGTTTCCTCCAGGGCACAGATATTAATAAGCCTTCTGGGCCAATTCCCTGCAGGACTAATGCCAGGCTTTCTATGCAAGGCCTTGCGATTACATCCCAACCTGGGGACCCTTCCTAACTCTTTTAAGTTGACTTCAATTTGGACAAAGCTGAGTGAGTGGGCAAATGCATGGCAGATATGGTATAATGTGGATAAATGTAAAGTCATTGCTTTGACAACAAAAACAGGAGGGCAGATTATTATCTGAGTAGCAAGGGTTTGGGAAAGGGGGATGTGCAACCGGATCTGGGTGCCCTTTTAAACCAGTTCCTCAAGGTCAACCTTGCAGGTGCAGCAGAAGGTGAAGAAGGCAAAATACTGAGTGGATTGGTGAGACCACACCTGGAATCTTGGACAGATATGGTCTCTATATCTGAATTTGGATGTTCTGTGTACAGAGGGAGTGCAATGAAGATTTACCAAATTGACTCCTATGCTTGTGGGACTGATGTACCTCGAGAGATTAGATCAATTAGAGTTAAACTCACTGGCATTTGGAAGAATGAGGAAGGTGCAGGATAGTCTCCTAGCAACCTATAAAATTCTAATCAGACAGGACTAAAAGATCATTAGGGGCATGGATAGGGTAAATAGACAAGGTCGTTTCCCTGGGTTGGGGGAATCCAGAACTAGAGGGCATAGGTTCAAGGTGAGAGAGAGAAGATTTAAAAGGGACCTAGAGGGGCAATTTTTTCACGCAGAGGGTGATGCGTGTATGGAACGAGCTACCAGAGAATGTGGTGGAGGCTGACACAATTACAATACTTAAAAGGCAACTGAATGAATAGGAAGGGTTGAGAGGGATATGGGCCAAATGTTGGCAAATGGGGCTAGATTAATTTAGGATATTTGGTCAGCATAGATGGGTTGGACTGAAGGGTTTGGTTCCATGCTGTACAGCTTCGCAGAGCCATTAAGACAGCCAAGGAGCAATACCGATCCAAACTGGAGACCCAGACAGATACCTGGCGACTATGGCAAGGACTGAATGACATCACAGGTTTGAAAAAGAGACAGTGCAAGATAGCAGACTATGACACATCTCTCCCAGATCGTCTCAATGCCTTCTATGCTCGCTTTTAGCAGAATTTCGGCGGAGAGGTAACATCAATTCCAACAAGTCCTGACGAACCTATCCCAACAGTCACTGCATCAGAGTCAGATCAGTTTTCCTTCGTGTGAATCCAAGGAAAGCAATGGGACCAGACAGAGTACCAGGCCGTGCACTCAGAGCATGTGCAGATCAACTGGCAGAGGTCTTCTCGGACATCTTCAACCTCTCCCTGCAGCAGGCCACTGTCCCTGCCTGTTCCAAGAGGGCCAACATCATCCCTGTGCCTAAGAAGTCTCACGCAGCGTGTCCCAATGACTACCGCCCAGTGGGCCTAACTTCAGTGGTCATGAAGTGCTTTGAAAGGCTGATCATGGCATTAATCAACTCCAGCCTCCCCACTACTCTTGACCCACTCCAAAGTGCCTATTGGACCAACAGATCCACATCAGATGCCATATCACTTGCCCTTCACTCCTCCCTAGAACATCTTGACACCAAGGACAGCTACGTAAGAATCCTACTCGTTGTCTACAGTTCAGCCTTCAACACTATTATCCCCTCGAGACTGATTAGTAAACTTAGCGATCGCGGACTAAGCCCCACTCTCTGCAACTGGATCCTCAGTTTCCTGACCCACAGGCCACAATCAGTGAAGATTGGGGACAATATTTCATCCTCACTAACACTCAACACTGGAGCCACCCAGGGGTGCGTACTCAGCCCCCGACTGCACCCACTGTATACCCATGACTGCATTGCCAAATACCAGACTAATGCCATTTACAAGTTCGCTGATGACACCATCATAGTCGGTCCAATCTCAGATGGCAACGAAACAGACTGCAGATGGGATGTGGAAGACCTGGAAAAATGGTTCACTGAGAACAACCTAACTCTCATTGCTGGCAAAACTAAGGAACTCAGTATTAACTTTTGGCAGGATGTTACTCATGCCCCCCTACACATTAACAGCACAGAGGTGGAACAAGTGGGGAGTGTCAAGCCCCTGGGAGTGGTCATCCACAACAAGCTTTCTTGGACTCTTCATGTGGACGCACTGGTTACAAAGGCCCAACAATGTCTCTATTTCCTCCGGCAGCTGAGGAAATTTGGCATGACGGCGAATACCCTTGACAACCTTTATAGGTGCACCATCAAGAGCAATTTGTCTGGATGCATCTCTACCTGGCGTGGCAACTGTACCATTCAAGATCGGAGATGGTTATGGAGAGTAGTGAACTTGGCCCGGACAACTCTTAACATTCACCTGTACCTGTGTTTTTGTTTTTGCCGCTGTTTGCCTATTATTTATTTATCTACGCTACTTAACTGTGTGATCTGCCTGTATTGCTCGCAAGACAAAGCTTTCCCCTGTGCCGCGGTACACGTGACAATCAATTCAAATCAATTCAATTCAATTCTATGACTCTATGACTGTACAGAGTTAACATAGGAAAGACGTTCCTGAAGACTGGGGAGTCCGAACCAGACGTCACAGTCTATGAATACAAGGTAGGCCATTTAGGACTGAGATGAGGAACAATTTCTTCACCCAGAGAGTGGGGAGCCTGTGGAATTCTCTGCAAAAACATTAAATATTTTCAAGAGGGAGTCAGGTATAGTTCTTCGAGTCTGTTGAAGAAAACAGGAACCAGGGGGCTGGAGGAATCGAGGTGCACTATTATAGTTTGATCTCCAGACTTCATTTTGATTTGGACATAACATTGGGTGGCTAGTCTAACTAACTTAATCACACACAAATGATTAATACCCATTTGTTTTATTTCCTGCTTCTGTGTAATAATCCTACTTGTAAGTTCGTCTTTTTTGCTTAACAGAATGCGCTGCTCAATACCTTTGAGCAGACAGGAGGCCAGACTGGAAACTGTGCCTGCTCTTCATTATGGATTACCTGGAACCCAGAGATCCACTGATACATTACTGTGCTTCATTCTTGAAGTGGATGTTCTTTGAGTTCATCGTAAATAGGATCAAGAATAAGCGATGCTTCCTTTTGAAAATGCTGAATAAATTTATTCATGGCTGATCCTCTATTTCAACACCACTGTTTCACAGAATCACGACTCCATTGCCTCAATGTCCCGAATCATCCATCTCAGTTTTCAGTGACTGAGAGTTCACAGTCCTCTGAGGTTGTGGATTCTAAAAATGCACAAATCTCTGATTGAAGAAATCCCTCCTCACCTCTGTCTGAAATAGTAATATCCTAAGACTAAAGTCATCAGTTTGAGGGCTCTTTTGGTGGCCCCAACTCTGAACCAGGAGGCCCGGTTTCTAGTCCATTCTGCTCCAGAGGTGCACCCAACCATTTCTGAATAGGTTAGTTAAAAGTACCCATAATTCCAAGTTCTAGACCTTCCTCTCAGGGGGGCAGGCTCAGGGTTCATTGGAAATATGGTCTGTTACTGAGAATCGATTACTGTGATGGGGGGACAAGGCGGGAGAAGGGCTAAATCCCGAAAGGATGATCTTGAGAGAAAACATTTGCCCTTGGGAGATGGGGATAATTATCTTTGATCATGAATAATCGCCATCATGGATTTACAGTGCATCATACAGACTAAGCCATTTCAGACTATGATGAAGGAACATGCCTTCATTGAGGGTGGCCAAACTGAAAAATTTATTACCATGGAAACCTGTGAAGCCGGGTCACTGTGTTTATCCAAGAAGCTCAGAAGTCACACAAAACCAGGTGATAGGGCAGCAGGTTTATTTAAAATCGCAAGCTTTCAGAGCACTGCTCTTTCATCAGATGAAGTAAATTTCACCTGATGGAG
The DNA here is from genome assembly GCF_004010195.1 of Chiloscyllium plagiosum. Lineage (NCBI taxonomy): Eukaryota > Metazoa > Chordata > Chondrichthyes > Orectolobiformes > Hemiscylliidae > Chiloscyllium > Chiloscyllium plagiosum. Next base: position 6,528,954 of record NC_057718.1, on the reverse strand, counting down.
GAGCAGCACTCTGAAAACTTGCGATTTTCAATAAACCTGTTGGTCTATAACTTGTTGTGGTGTGAATTCTGACTTTGTCCACCCCAGTCCAACTCCAGCCCCTCCACATCATGACTGCCCAAGAAAGAGATTGATTAAGTTTTTTTTTAATATTAAAAGAAGTCAAGGACTATGAAGAGTGGGAATACGGTTTTGGGATAGAGGATCAGCCATCATCACATTGAATGGCTTAGCAGGGGGCTCGAGGGACTGAATGGCCTATTATTGCTCCTAGTTTCTGTTTCATTAAACCCATTGTGACTGCACTAGATCCTCAAATGATCATCACAGACTTTATGCTAATCACCCACCTTTTCCTCATGATCTCGCACATTGTTTCTATTTAAATAATCACCTCACTGCCCTCTCAATTGAACCGGCCTTTACCACACACCCAGGCAGCATATTCCACGTTAGAACCAGTTTTTGGAAAGTCTCCTCACAGATCTCATTTACGTTTTTCACCGCTACCTTTAAAACTGCATTCTCATGTCGTTAAGTGCCAATATGTTGAAAGCTGGGTCTGAATAGTGTAAGCTTAAATAAAACCCTTTCTGCTCCCATAGATGGATATAAAATATACAAGGGCAAAACTTTGATAAAGAGAAGTGCAGTTCTCAAATTTCCTGTGCCTAGCTATCTCTCAATTAACATCTCCAAGCAGATTATCGTAAGGGTTTACTACATGGAAATTGGCTGTCTTGTTTCCTAGGAGAAAGTGAGGACCGCAGATGCTGGAGATCAGAGCTGAAAATGTGTTGCTGGAAAAGCGCAGCAGGTCAGGCAGCATCCAAGGAGCAGGAGAATCGACATTTCAGGCATGAGCCCGTCTTGTTTCCTACTTTACAAATTCCCTACTTTTCCAATGGTTTACTAAAGAAGTTGAAAGTTGAAAAGTGTGGTGCTGGAAAAGCGCAGCAGGCCAGGCAGCATCCGAGGAGCAGGAGAATCTTTTCAACTCTGGTCTCCAGCATCTGCAGTCCTCACTTTCTCCCAAAGAAGTTGAAACTTTTGTTAAGAGAAGGAAGAAGGCTTATGTGAGGATGAGGCATGAAGTTTCAGTTGGGGTCTTGAGAGTTATAAGTTAGCCAGAAAAGATCTAAAATAGGACTAAGAAGAGCCAGGAGGGGACATGAGAAGTTGTTGGCGGATAGGATCAAGGAAAACCCTAAAGCCTTCCAAAGGTATGTCAGGAGTAAAAGAATGACTGGTGTAAGATAAGTGGTAATCAAAGATGGCAGTAGGAAGTTGTGCATGGAATCTGAGGACATAGGGGAAACACTTAATGAATGCTTTTCATCAGTATTCGTATTGGAAAAGGGCAATGTTAGTGAAAATACAGAGGTACAGGCTCCAAGATTAGATGGATTGAATTATTTGAGGAGGTGACCAAGCATGTGGATGAGGGTAGACCAGTGGATGTAGTGTATATGGATTTTAGTAAGGCATTTGATAAGGTTCTCCATGGTAGGCTTATGCGGAAAGTCAGGAGGCATGGGATAGTAGGAAGTTGGCCAGTTGGATCGAGAACTGGCTAATCGGTTGAAGTCAGAGAGTGGTGGTAGATGATAAATATTCAGCTTGGAGCCCAGTTACAAGTGGAGTTCCGCAGGGATCAGTTCCGCAGGGATCAGTTCTGGGATCCCAGGACCAGTTCTGGGTCCTCTACTGTTTGTAATTTTTATTAATGACTTGGAAGAGGGAGTCGAAGGATGGGTCAGTAAATTTGCAGACGATACAAAGATTGGTGGAGTTGTGGATAGTGAGGAGGGCTGTTGTCGCCTGCAAAGGGACTTAGATATGATGCAGAGCTGGGCTGAGGAGTGGCCGATGGAGTTCAACCCTATCAAGTGTGAGGTTGTCCATCTTGGAAGGACAAATAAGAATACAGAATACAGGGTTAATGGTAGGGTTCTTAGTAAGATGGAGGAGCAGAGGGATCTTGGGGTCTATGTTCATAGCTCTTTGAAAGTTGCCACTCAGGTGGATAGAGCTTGTAAGAAGGCCTATGGTGTATTAGCGTTTATTAGCAGAGGGATTGAATTCAAGAGGCGTGAAGTGATGTTGGTAAGACAGAGTGTTACAAGGGGACATAAATTTAAGGTGAAGGGTGGAAGGTATAGGGGGGATGTCAGGGGTGGTTCTTTACCCAGAGAGTGGTGGGGGCATGGAATGCGCTGCCTATGGGAGTGGCAGAGTCAGAATCATTGGTGACCTTTAAGTGGCAATTGGATAGGTACATGGATAGGTGCTTAAGCTAGGACAAATGTTCGGCACAAAGGTTCGTGGGCCGAAGGGCCTGTTCTGTGCTGTGTTGTTCTATGTTCCATGGGATTGAGGTTGACTAAGAGGAGGTTTTAGAATTTTGGAAAATCTGAAAATAGGTAAAACCCCTGGGCTGGATGGAATTTTTCCTCAGATTCTCTAGGAATCCGGGGAGGAGATTGTAAAGCCTTTAGCTTTGATCTTTATGTCATCTTGTCAACAGGAGTAGTGCCAGAAGGCTGGAGGATGGCAAATGTTGTTCCCTTGTTCAAGAATGGGAGCCGCGACAACCCTGGTAATTATAGACCAGTGAGCCTTGCTTTGCTTGTGGGTAAGGTGTTGGAAAAGGTTATAAGAGATAGGATTTATAATCATCTGGAAAGAAAAAATTTCATTAGGGATAGTCAACACGGTTTTGTGAAGGGTAGGTCATGCCTCACTAACCTTATTGAGTTCTTCAAGAAGGTGACAAAACAGGTGGATGAAGGTAAAATGGTTGATGTAACATATATGGACTTCAGTAAGGCGTTTGATAAGGTTCCACATGATAGGCTATTGCACAAAATATGGAGTTTCGGATTGAAGGTGATTTAGCGGTTTGGATTAGAAATTGGCTAGGTGAAAGAAGACAGAGGGCAGTGGTTGATGGGAAATGTTCATCCTGGGGCTCAGTTACCAGTGGTGTGCTACAAGGATCTGTTCTGGGGCCACTGCTGTTTGTCATTTTTATAAATGATTTGGATGTGGGCGTAGAAGGATAGGTTAGTAAATTTGCGGATGACACTAAGGTCGACAGAGTTGTGGATAGTGTTGAAGGATGTTATGGGTTACAAAGGTACATAGATAAGATGCAGAGCTAGGCTGAGAAGTGGCAAATGGAGTTTAATGTGAAAAAGTGTGAGGTAGTTCACTTCGGAAGAAGTAACAGGAATGCAAAGTATTGAGCTAATGGTAAAATTCTTGGCAGTGTAGATAAACAGAGAGATCTCGGTGTCCAGGTACATAAATTCCTGAAAGTTGCCACCCAGGTTGATAGGTTTGTTAAGAAGGCATATAGTATGTTGGTGTTCATTGGTAGAGGGATTAAGTTTCGGATCCACAAGGTCATGCTTCAGCTGTACAAGACACTGGTAAGGCCACACCTGGAGTATTGCGTTCAGACTGGTCATCACATTTACTAGGATGTTGTCTGGTAAGGAAGGAGGACTTATGAGGAAAGGCTGAGGGAACTGAGGCTGTTTTCACTGCAGAGAAGGAAGTTGAGAGGTGACTAGATCAAGATGTATAAGATAATAAGAAGGTTAGATAGGGTAGATCATCTTTTTCCTCAGATGGTGAAGCCTAAAATGAGGGGACATAGTTTTAAATTGAAGGGTGATAGACTTAGGACAGATGTCAGAGGTAGCTTCTTGACTCAGAGAGTAGTAGAGGTGTGGAACGGCCTGCCTGCAATAGCTGTACACTCGCCGATGTTAAAGGCATTTAAATGCCATTGGATATACATATGGATCATAATGGAACGATGCAGGTTAGACAGGGATCAGATTAATTTCACAGGTCGGTGCGGCATCAAGGACTGAAGGGCCTGTACTGCGCTGTAACGGTCTATGTTCTCTGTAACAGTGATTACACAGTTCAGGGGATTGGCTTATGAGGAGAGAATGAATAGACTGGGATTATATTCATTGAAATTTAGAAGGATGAGGGGGGATCTTTTAGAAACATATAAAATTATGAAGGGAATAGATAAGATAGAAGTCGAGAGGATGTTTCCACTGGCAGGTGAAACAAGGACAAGAGGGCATAACCTGAAAATTAGGGAGCTCAGATTTAGCCTGAATTATGAAGGAACATCTTTACCCAGAGGGATGTAAATCTGTGGAATTCTGTGCCCAGTGATGTAGTTGACACTATTTCAGCGAAAGCTTTTAAAGCTGAGGTAGATTTGTTTTGAACAATAAAGGAAGTAAAGGATATGGTGAGAGCGTGGGTCAGTGGAGCTGAGTCCATGAAAAGATCAGCCATGATCTTATTGAATGGCGAAGCAGGCTCAAGGGGCCAGAAGGCCTACTCCTGCACCCAGTTCCTAAGTTCTTGTTACATTTCAAAAAAATTGTATTAGTTTCAAGCCAGCGATGCCATATAAATGCAAATCTGCTTCATTTTTTAACCACCAAAAATAATGACCACTATTTCAGTCATACCATAACTATGGATAGAGTCGTAGTATGAGACTTACTTTCCTCATCATTGTTACCGTCCCATGCTCCAAGTACAATACCTCATGTTTATAATTGCCATTAATCTTTATGGAAAAAGTACATTCTGTGCCGGGGAATGTAATGCATTCAATCGCCTTTGAAATCCCTACTTTGTTCTTAATTGCTCCATGTGTTTTTAATTTGAGGAGATGGAACAGTGGCCAATATTAAACCAGCTTCTGTACTCAAGATGTTTCAGTCGGCGATTGTAATGTCTTTTTATTTTCACACTGGTCCTCCAGTTTCGTCAACTTCTAAAGTTCCAGAGATGCAGTGAAGCTAATTTGGACTACAAACTGTGATAGTTTTTTTTTAAAAGAGCTCCCCAAAGTCTAAGCAAAGTGACTATTTTTCTAGTGTTTGATAGGTCTACTAAATCAATTTCTGTATACAACTAGTTTGAGTTGAACTTCCTTGAAACTGTGAATGTGTTTGAGAAGGTAAACGCAGAAAAAGATATTTTTACAAATGGAGGATTCCAGGATTCAAAGGCATGAATACAAGACAGGAATAAATCCAATACTTGCTTTGGTCATTGAGTGTAGACGTTGGGAGGTCTTGTTGTGGCTGGACAGGACATTGGTTAGGTCAAGATGTAGGTTTGCTCGCTGAGCTGGAAGGTTCATTTTCAGATGTTTCGTCACCATACTAGATAACATTTTCAGTGAGCCTCCAGATGAAGCACTGTTGGTTTGGCCTACTTTCTATTTATGTGTTTAGGTTTCCTTGGGTTGGTGGCATTATTTCCTGTGGTGACGTCATTTCCTGTTCTTTTTCTCAGGGGGTGGTAAATGGGATTCAAGTCAATGTGTTTGTTGATAGAGTTCCAATGGAATGCCATGCTTCTAGGAATTCTCATGTGTCTCTGTTGATTAGGTCACTTTTGGAATACTGCATGCAATTCTGGTCTCCCTGCTAGCAGAAGGATGCTGTGAAACCTGAAAGGGTTCAGAAATGATTCACAAGGTTGTTGCCGGGGTGGAAGATTTGAGCGATAGGGAGAGATGAATAGGCTGGGGCTATTTGCCTTGGAGCATGGAAGCTGGTACAATTACAGCATTTAAAAGGCATCTGGATGGGTATATGGATAGGAAGGGTTTAGAGGGATATAGACCAAGTGCTGTCAAATGGGACTAGATTAATTTAGAATATCTGGTCAGCATGGACAAGTTGGACTGAAGGTTCTGTTTGATGCTGTGAAGTTATGTGACTTTATGACTAAGGAGTAATTAAATGAATGATAAAAGGAAGCTAGTTAAATGGAGGAGAGATATTTAGTCTATTTAGGGTTAAATGAAGTTAGATGAGGGGGTGCATATGAGATGCACATATTCTGGAATACTGAGGCACATAGAATGGAACGCTGTGGCCAAGTGACCTATTTGCTATGAGCTGTGGAATCTGTCAGCCTGTGATTCAGAGATGTAGCACTTACTGTTTGGCACATGGGTGTCAATCTTGTCCAACATCACAGAAGTACAGAATTGATACAGTGCAGAAGGAGGCCATTTGGCCCATCATACTTACTACCTAGATCTATTATCCAGTGCCAATCTCCTGTCTTTTCCCCACATCCCTGCACACCATTTTCTATCCAAGTAACCATCCAATGCCCATCTTGAATGCCTCAATTGAACCTGCCTCCTCCAGGCAATGCATTCCCATTCATTTCAAGGAAAATGATGTGTGCAATTGTGGTTTTGATACCAAATGCTATATGGTAGACTATAATCCACATATGCAAAGCATTTGGCTTCAGCAGTGTCATTTAGAGTTCAGCTGGGATCTGAATACTACAATCCAGGTTGATGTTCCAATGCAGTACTGAGGGAGTTCTGCATTGTCAGAGGTGCTGAGTTTCAAATACAATTTTATACAGAGATCCTGAGTAGTGTTCTGCATAGGTTTTGGAATACCGTTTGCAATTCTGGTCTCCCTGCTATAGGAAGGATGTTGTGAAACTTGAAAGGGTTCAGAAAAGACTTACAAGGATGTTGCCAGGATTGGAGGGTTTGAGCAACAGGGAGAAACAGAATAGGTTGGCACTGCTTTCCCTGGAGCGTCAGAGGCTGAAGGGTGACCTTATAGAGGTTTATAAAATCATGAGGGGCATGGATAAGTCTTTTCCCTGGGGTGAGAGAATCCAGAACTAGAGGGCATAGGTTTAGGGTGAGAGGAGGGAGATATAAAAAGGACTTAAGGGCAACTTTTTCACGCAGAGGGTGGTGCGTGTACGGAATGAGCTGCCAGAGGAAGTGGTACAGTTACAACCTTTAAAAGGCATCTGGATGGGTATATGAATAAGAAAGGTTTCGAGGGATATGGACCAAATACTGGCAAATGGGACTAGATTAATTGAGGATATCTGGTTGGCATGGACGAGTTGAACCGAAGGGTCTGTTTCCATGCTGTACAGCTCTATGATTCTATAACTCACATTGCTATTTCAAAAAATGTAGGAGATTTAATCCTAGTTTCCTGACCAATAATTATCCCTAAAGCAACATCATAAAAACAGAACAGTTGATCAATATCACATTGCAATCTATGAAAGTTTGCTGTGAACAAATTAGCTACAGCATTTCCTACAATGGTGACTATGCTTCAAAAATACTACATTGGCTGTCACGCAGTTTGAGACAGCCGATGGTCATGAAAAACACAATATAAATGCAAGCCTTTCCTTTATCCGGCACTCTCACCAACACTCTTTCTTCAGCTCACAAAAGGAACATTCATCCAGCAGCACCTTCTTTCAGAAAGATCATGGATTTCTGAGAGGTTAGTTACTGTAGATGGTCACCTTGCAGGACATTGGGTAATGGCTCTGGCTCTGAACCAGAAGTTCCGTGTTCACGATGATGTTCCACTTCAGGACCTTTTGCTCACAGAAGATGTATTCATGATGGAGCCAAATAAGTTGGTTATCAAAATGCAAATCATTCCAGCATGTCTCTAGCAGGTGGTAAGAACAGGAGACTCTCTCAGGTACAATGTTACCGACACGGATTTTAGCAAAGCCTTTGACAAGGTTTCACATGGTAGACTAATTAGTAAAATTAGATCACATGGGATTCAGGGAGAGATTGCCAATTGGATACAAAATTGGCTTAATGGTAGGAGACACAGGGTGACAGTCCGAGGGTTTTCAGAGGGTATTCCACAGGGATCAGTACCGGGTCCACTTTTATATAAATGATTTGGATGAGAATTTAGGAGGCATGGTTAGTAAATTTGCTGATGACATCAAAATTGGTGGTATAGTGGACAGTGAAGAAGGTTGTCTAAGATTACAAACCAATTGATCAATTGAGCCAATGGGCTGAGGAATGGCAGAGAGTTTAATTTGGATAAATGTGAGGTGCTGCATTTTGGTAAGAAGAACAAGGGCAGGACTTATGTATATAGCTCTCTGGAGAGTGTTGCCAAACAGAGACCTCGAGGTTTAGGCATATATAGTTCTTTGAAAGTTGTGTCATAGGTAGCCAGGTGGTAAAGAAGGCATTTGGCACTTTTGCCTTCATTGGTCAGATCATTCCTTTCCCGACGTCCCCACCAGTACCCCTCCACTGACACTCTCATTCGTTTGGCTGAACTGGTCCTGTGGACTTCACCAGTTTCCTCATTTCCCCTCCCCCTACCTTACCTCAGTTCCAACCTTCCAGCTTAGCACTGTCCTCATGACCTGTCCCACTTGTCAATCTTCCTTCCCACTATCCGCTCCACCCTCCTCTCTGACCTATCACCTTTACCCCTATTGCACTCTCAACTACCTTCGCCCCAGACCCTCTCCCCAGAACCCCCCACCCCCACCATTTATCTCTCCACCCCCGAGGCTCCCAGCCTCATTCCTGATGAAGGGCATAGTTAGGATGAGTAGCAAAGGTCCTTTCTCCAGGGTTAGGGAGTTCAAAACTAGGAGGCATACTTTAAGTTGAGAGGAGAAAGATTTAAAGGGACCTGATGGGTAACCTTTTCACACAGATGGTTGACTCATATGTGGAATGAACTGTTAGAGGAAGTATTAAATGAAAACTCAAAGAACTGCAGATGCTGTAAATCAGAAACAAAACCAGAAGTTGCTGGAAAAGCTCAGCAGGTCTGGCAGCATCTGGGAAGAGAAATCTGAGGAAGTGTGACAGGACTCGAAATGTTAACTCTGATTTCTCTTCACAGACCTGCTGAGTTTTTCCAGCAACTCTCATTTTGTTTGAGGAAGCAGGCACAGTTTTAACATTTAAAAGACATTTGGATAAGTACATGTATAGGAATGATTCAGAGGGATATGGGACAAATGCAGGCAAATGGGACTAGTTTGGTTTGGGAAACCTAGTTGGCATGGATGAGTTAGACTGAAGTGTCTGGTTTCATGCTGTATGACTTTATGACTGTATGGCAAGGATCTGCTTTGGGGCCACTTTTGTTTGTCATTTTTATAAATGACCTCGATGAGGGCATAGAGGATGGGTCAGTAAATTTGTGGATGACACTAAGGTCGGTGAAGTTGTGGATAGTGCTGAAGGATGTTGCTGGTTACAAAGGGACATAGATAAGCTGCAGAGCTGGCCTGAGAGGTGGCAATGGAGTTTAATGCAGAAAAGTGTGAGGTGATTAACTTTCAAAGGAGCAACAGGAATACAAGGTACTGGGCTAATGGTAAGATTCTTGGTGGCGTAGATGAGCAGAGAGATCTCGATGTTCATGTACATAGATCCCTTAAAGTTGCCACCCAGGTTGATAGGGTTGTTAAGAAGGCACATGGTGTGTTAGCTTTTATTGTGAGGTGATTCACTTTCAAAGGAGCAACAGGAATACAAGGTACTGGGCTAATGGTAAGATTCTTGGTGGCATGGATGAGCAGAGAGATCTCGATGTTCATGTACATAGATCCCTTAAAGTTGCCACCCAGGTTGATAGGGTTGTTAAGAAGGCACATGGGGTGTTAGCTTTTATTGGTAGAGGGACAGAGTTTCAGAGCCGTGAGGTCATCTAGCAGCTGTACAAAACTCTGGTGCGGCCGCACTTGGAGAATTGCGTACAGTTGTGGTCACTGCATTATAGGAAGGATGTGGAAGCTTTGGAAAGGGTTCAGAGGAGATTTACTAGAATGTTCCCTGTTATGGAGGGAAGGTCTTATGAGGAAAGGCTGAGAGATTTGAGGCTGTTTTTGTTAGAGAGAAGAAGGTTGAGAGGTGACTTAATTGAGACACATAAGATAATCAGAGGGTTAGATAGGGTGGACAGGGAGAGCTTTTTTCCTCGGATGGGGATGACTAGCACAAGGGGATACAGATTTAAATTGAGAGGTGATAGATATAGGACAGCTGTAAGAGGTAGTTTGTTTACTCAGAGAGTAGTAGAGACATGAAACGCCCTGCCTGCAACAGTAATAGACTCGCCAACTTTAAGGGCATTAAAATGGTCATTGGATAAACACATGAATGAAAATGGAATAGTGTAGGTTAGATAGGCTTCAGATTGGTTTCACAGGTCAGTGCAACATTGAGGGCCAAAGGGCTTGTACTGTGCTGTAATGTTCTATGTTTGATGACTCTATAACTTCTGGTGTTCACAGAACAGCATCCACTTGGCACTGGCTGTACACTGTGGCAAATACCTTTATCATTTTCCGGGGCTAGTAGAAGGCAGTTTGTTTTGGCTGTTGCTTTTGATACTTTTTCACAGTTGCCTTAATTACGCCAAACTCACCAGGGAGAGGTACTTCAGGTGGTCAGGGAGATCTTGGCAATTTGAAGGCTTCTGCCCACAACCAGTTGCTCCCAAAGTTGAGTCTAACAGCAGCGGCTTCACCTGTAATACAGTCTGACTGGGAGCACAAGCAGAGGCCACACAGAGTGGAAGGGGCTGCCAGAAGAAGGAGGAGAAAAGAACGTCACCTTTTTAAGCATGGTGTTGGAGGAACAATTTCCAATCTGCACCCTAACCAGGAACATGGTCCGAGGCATCTGCACATCCATAAAGATTAGATTACTTACAGTGTGGAAACAGGCCCTTCAGCCCAACAAGTCGACACGGACCCTCCGAAGAGCAACCCACCCAGACCCATTCCCCTACATTTACCCCTTACCTAACACTACGGGCAATTTAGCACGGCCAATTCACCTAACCTGCACATCTTTGTGACTGTGGGAGGAAACCGGAGCACCAAGAGGAAACCCACGCAGACACAGGGAGAATGTGCAAACTCCACACAGACAGTCGCCTGAGGCGGGAATTGAACCCGCCTCTCTGGTGCTGTGAGGCAGCAGTGCTAACCACTGAGCCTCCGTGCCAAGTCTGCTTCCTAACTAAGCCAAAATTATGACCTGGGAACAGGGAATGGATGGCATTGTGGTATTTGTGAAGTTAATCAGGGCCATGAACTCTTCTGTATTTGGCTTCTGGTTGAGTTTATTCCAACGGATGCTTTATTTTTCTATTGAAGGGAAACACTCAGATGAGAGGGTCCTGGTAAACGATCAATGATGGATTCCTCTGAGGAATTGAAATGCATTGACTGAGAGACAAACTGATTCCTGTAGGTCGTTTTGTTCCAAGAGTTAAATTATCACTGCGTCATCTCCTCAAAGATCTTTGTTGACTCCATGTACTGTGAGTCATTCTTTTAAAAAATTAGTTCTAAAACATTGCGTATACAAATTATTTAGGGGAATCCATCCCTCACCATCCCCAGTCAGTCAGCAGCTTGTTAACTTTAATTCTGCCTGTCCCACAAGGATAATGCAGCCTTAACTACCTGAGAATGAGGCTTCCACCCCTCAGAGGAGAATGTCCTGCTCCTATGAGCCAGAGGTTGATCTATTTGATTGGTAACAAGTGGCTCCTGTGGTAATTGTAATGGAATCAGCCAGCCAGCCCTCAGAGAATGAGTTCCCTGACTGGGTCTGTTAAACTGGTCTAATCAGGGAGCCCTGAATGACAGATAGAAACAGGAGTGTCAGAGACACTGTCACTTTGAGAGCTCATCTGAAGAGACAGAACTAAACTCAAGGGCTGCTCATGTGCAACTAGAGGAGGACTTGGTGATGGGATACTAGCCTCTGCAGAGTTACTTATTGGGTTACAGGCAAGCCTGAGAAGGCCTAGGAAAGCAGGAGTATGAAAGTACTTCCCTCCATGTATCCTCCAAATATTCTGACTATATAATTTTCTTCTTTGCGGGGTCAAAATCCTGGAATTCCCTGCAGAAGGGTGTCATGGGTCCAGGTGGACTGCAAAGGTTCAAGAAGGCAGCTCACCACCACCTTCTCAACAGCAACTAGTTCTCCTTCGAATCTTCCCACTTCCTCCAGACCAAAGGGGTAGCCATGGGCACCCGTATGGGCCCCAGCTATGCCTGTCTTTTTGTTGGCTACGTAGAACAGTCCATCTTCCGTAGTTACACTGGCAACACACCCCACCTCTTCCTCCGCTACATTGATGACTGCATCAGCACCACCTCAAGCTCCCATGAGGAGGTTGAGCAGTTCACCAACTTCACCAACACATTCCACCCCGAACTTAAGTTCACGTGGACCATCTCTGACACCACCCTCCCCTTTCTGCACCTCTCCATCTCCATCAACGGTGACAGACTCAATACTGACATTTTTTACAAACCCACCGACTCCCACAGCTATCTGGAATACACTTCATCCTATCCTACCTCCTGCAAAAATGCCATCCCATATTCCCAATTCCTCCGCCTCCGCCGTATCTGCTCCCAGGAGGACCAGTTCCACCACAGAACACACCAGATGGCCAACTTCTTTAAAGACCACAATTTCCCCTCCCACGTGGTTGAAGATGCCCTCCAACACATCTTGTCCACATCCCGCACCTCCGCCCTCAGACCCCACCCCTCCAACTGTAACAAGGACAGAACCCCCAGTCTGCTCAGACGCCTCCTAGCAGAGCGCTTTAGGGAACATCTCCGGGACACCCGCACCAATCAACCACACCTCCCTGTGGCCCAACATTTCAACTCCCCCTCCCACTCTGCCGAGGACATGGAGGACCTGGGCCTCCTCCATCGCCACTCCCTCACCACCCGATGCCTGGAGGAAGAACGCCTCATCTTCAACCCCAGGGCATTAATGTGAACTTCACCAGTTTCCTCATTTCCCCTCCCCCCACCTTACCTCAGTTCCAACCTTCCAGCTCAGCACCGCCCTCATGACCTGTCCTACCTGCCAATTTTCCTTCCCACCTATCCGCTCCACACACCCTCTCTGACCTATCACCTTTATCCCTACCTCCATCCACCTGTTATCCTCTTGGCTACCTTCTCCCCAGCCCCACACCCCTCCCATTTATCTCTCCAGCCTGGAGGCTCCCTGCCTCATTCCTGAGGAAGTGCTTTTGCCCGAAATGTCAGATTTTCCTGCTCCTCAGATGCTGCCTGACCTGCTGTGCTTTTCCAGCACCACTCTAATCTAGACTCTGATCTCCAGCAACTGCAGTCCTCACTTTCGGCACAGACAATAAATGTTGACCCAGCCAGCGACATCACTGGGGGTTTAATGGGTATTAAGGAACATGGGATAAGCCACACAGGACTGAGCTGAGGAAGAATGTTTTCACTCAGAGAGTTGTGAACCTGTGGAACTCTCTCCCACGGGAAGCTGTTGGGGCCAGTTCATTAGTTATATTCAAGAGGGAGCTGGACGTGGCCCTTGCAGCTAAAGGAATGAAGGGGAGTGGGATATTGAGAATTCATGATCAGCCATGATCATATTGAATGGTGGTGCAGGCTTGAAGGGCTGAATAGCCTACTGCTGCAGCTATTTTCTATGTTTCTGTGTTTTTATGTATCCCACTAGTAATTTTTAAAAAATGTTTCCCATAAATCTGGAATTTGATTTGAGAGGGATCATTGTCTCCTTGTGATGAGGATTGGGGTTGCATTTGAGCCTGGGGGAGCGGAGATGTAGCATGAAAGGGCGTTTACCATCTCAGTGCTGTGAGGTTATGAGTGGGAAGAGATCCCTCACGATGCATGGAGACCATGCCTGCAGGGAAAACCCAACCACCTCCCCCCCAACCTCTGAAGGGGGTATATTTCTTTCCTTCCCACCTTTATACATTCTGTGCAATTACGAATGGGTGGGATTTTTGGCTGGCATCTTATTCCTTGCCCCCTCACCATGGTAAGGGTGTGGGTAGAGGATACACAGTAGGGGAGTGCCTGTCACCCACTTTTGTGTGTGTGTGTGTGTGTGTGTGTGTGTGTGTGTGTGTGTGTGTGTGTGTGTGTGTGTGTGACTGGATGAGTAATCCAGCACCCCCAAGCAATTGTTATGAAGATGCCAATATTTGAGTTCAAGAACATACAAAAATTTAAAAAGTTGACCATGCAACCACCACTAATTATTGCTAACCACCTTTCTAAGGAAGGAAATCTGCCGTCCTTACCTGGTCTGGCCTCCTTGTGACTCCAGACCTGTAGCAACTCTTTACCGTTCTTTGGACAATAAATGTTGGCCCAACTCATGACATCCACATCCCATGAACGAAGGCCTGGGGCAGAGAATTCCAAAATCAACTAAAATAAAACTAAGATGCTGGAGAATTGGAATACAGAAAACCAGAAATTGCAGAAGGAACTGAGTAGGTCTGTGGATGTCTGTAACATTTTGTGCCCAGGGATCCTGGTTCAGAACTGGCGATTTATTTTTTAGCTGCACGGATGCTACCAGATCTGCCGAGTTTCTTCAGCAATTTCAATTTTTGTGCATTCCAAATTGAACTATAATGGTTCACAACATATTCTAACCTAAACTTTCAATTGTTATGAGACTATTACAAATTTGTGCCCACTCCACGTGAGTGAGTAATGAAAACAATCTGTCACTATTACCAAATTATAACCTTTTTCCATCTGGAATATTTCCATTAGGCAAAGCCTTAATCTTCATTTGTGGCATAACCTAATTGAAGATCTTCATCCATGGAAGCAGATGTTAGATTCTTCACAGCTTTAAAGAAAAAGCTAAGCTCTGCATCAATGTTCTATTCCTGTTGACCCTCAGTTCCATGAGAAAAGTGGCTTCTGTGCTGTTTGTTTTGGTGAAGGAAGGTTGCTCTCATTTGAGACGTTCCTGATTGGCTGTGAGCATTTGCCAGTCCGGGAACAAAACTTGTTGATAAAGAGCGAAAAAAATAGAAAATTCCTCTGTGGCACCTTTAAGACAAGCCAGTATTGGTCAGGAGTAGCAGAGCAGGCCGTGGGAGGGTATGCAGTTTCCTCAGCTGTAATCCAAAAGACTCATTAAAACATCTACCCTGATAGCATGAGCAACAGAAAGAGCATCAAAAATTTTTGGGTAAAAGCTGAATAATTCAATTTTCTCCATTGCATTCTGCTTCACTTGAAGGCCCTTACTTTCAGACCATAAGATGCAGGAGTAGACGTAGGCCATTCAGCCCATCAGGTCTGCTCCACCATTCAATGAGATCATGGTAAATCTGAGAACTCTCATCTCCACTTTGCTGCCTTTTTTCAAATAACCATTAAAAATCCATCTCAGTCTTGAATAGATGTAATTGTCCAACCTCCTCTACCCTTTGTGGTGAAGAGTCCCACAGATTCATTACCCACTGAGAAGTTCCTCCTCATCTCTGTCTAAACATTTACAGCCATCCACAAGCCAAGGAGATCATTCAACGGTTAAGGAGAATACCCAACTATTCATTGGACACCATGAGCACTTCAATGGTTAACACGGAACCCATCATTCCAAGCCGCTCAGAGGAATATCTTGGCTAAAGGACTTTACCAACTGTTGATTGGTGCCAAAATCATTTGGTCATGGTTGAACAGGCCACAAGAATGGCTGGTAAGGAAATTTGCTTTCAAATATCACATCATTAGATGACTGATTTGTGAACCAATGCATCCAAATTAAACAAAAAACCCTTTCTGTTAACTCAAACATGAGGAAGTGGTCTAGCCCTTCCAACACTTACAGACCTATTATTAGCTCCTCTAGAACCAACTGTTTAAATAATTACAGACTTTAAAACACTATGAATGAACAGAACAGGAATCTTTACTCTCAAAGTGCTGTAACAAGCAACATTTTACTATCCTTCAGAACAGTCAAGAAGTCTCAATAATGGGAAACTTTATTTATTTAAGGTATTTGAAGTGGAACTCGCTCAGAAACTAAGGCAGTGGGGCTGAACTCCTTCATTTTTTTCAACTTCAGTGTTTCTCCATCAGAGATGGAATGGGGTTGGACATGATACAGCCTTTACATTAACACATGAGGCAGTGTTTACATCCCTTTCTATGTGTTTCAGTCCCCACACCACATTAGTTGTGGACAATATGTACCAACCGTTTTCAGATATCATTTGTTCAAAAGTAAGCTGACTGGATTCAGCTTAAACTCCATAAGACATAAGAATATAGTAGGCCATTCAGCCCAGTAAGTTCGCTCTGCCATTAAATTAGATCAATGTTATTCTGATGATCCTCAACTCCACATTCCTGCATAACCCCATAACCCTTGATTCCCTGACCGATTAAAAACCTAGCTCAGCCTTGAATACCCTTTACTACCCAAACTTTACAGCATTCTTCGGAAAAGAGTCCAACAGATTCATGAACCTCTGCATCTCTGTCTGGAATGGATGACCCTTACTCTGAGATTGTACCCTCCTAGACTCTCCCACAAGGGGGAACTACCTCTCCATATCTGTCCTTTCAAATAAGAATTTTACATGTCACAATAAGTTTTCCTCTCATTCTTCTAAACACCTGTAAGTATAAATACATCCTACTAACTTCTCAGAAGAAAATCCCTCCGTACCAGAATCAAGCTCATGAACCTTCCCTGGACTACCTTGAATGTCAGCATATTTTCCTTAAATAAAGGGGGTAAGACTGTCCAGAGTATTTCGGTTATGAACAGACTAGTGCCTTGCATGGTTTCAGCAAGACCTCGCCACGTTTATACTGAATACCCTTTACAGTAAAAGCCAACATTCCATTTGCCTTCCCGATTCCCCGCTGAATTTAGATACCAGCTTTTCATAATGTATGGTCAAGGACCTCCGACGTTCCATCATTTTTTAAAAAATGTGATTCTTGCCATTTGGGCCTTTCTATCAAGACTGGCATTTATTGCTCATCGCGAGTTACTCTTGAGTAAGTGTTGGTTAACCACTGAAGTGCATGTGGTCAAGTTTCTCCCTCAGTGATTCGTGTTGACATTTTGCTTTATTGCTGAGATTCACAGAATTTTTATCGAGGTTTTTTGAGATTAAGTTGCATCATTCTGTCTATTTTGCATTCCCCAAATCCTCTCTTTGCGAAATCCATATGGCCACGAGATTCCTCATCATTGCAACTTAAGCATCAGAGTTGAACTTGGATTTATTTGTGTGCGCTGAGTTGCAATATTTATCTGGTAACTGGTTTGGGCAGTCAGACAGTGACTTCATGTTGATAGAGTTGAAGGGTTATGTGTGCTCACCAACTGGTGGTAAATGGAGTGAGAGTCAGCTACTATAGCTACTGGAGATGCGAAACAGAAAAGGAAAGTGCTGGAGAATCTCAGCAGGTTGGGCAGCATCTGTGGAGAGTCAACATTTCAAGTACAATATGACCGATCTTTGGAACATAAAACAAAAGATAAGATCTTAAGACCATAAGAAATAGGAACACAGATAGGCCATTTTAGAATTAGGATTAGGTTTATTGTCATGTTTACTCAAGTACAGAAGCATCGTGAAAAGTTTACAGTGTTGTCCTACAGGTTGCAAATTAAGTCCAAAGTGCTTAGGTACAAGGGTGGCACGGTGGCTCAGTGGTTAGCACTGCTGCCTCACAGCAGTAGGGGCCCGGGTTCAATTCCCGCCTCGGGCAACTCTCTGTGTGGAGTTTGTACATTCTCCCCGTGTCTGTGTGGGTTTCCTCCGCTGCTCCAGTTTCCTCCCGCAATCCAAAGATGTACAGGCTAGGTGAATTGGCCACGCTAAATTGTCCCATTGTGTTAGGTGCATTAGTCAGGGGTAAATGTGGGGGAATGGGTCCGTTGCTCTTCGGAGGGTCGGTGTGGAGTTGTTGGGCCGAAGGGCCTGTTTCCACACTGTAGGGAATCTAATCCACAGATCTTAGATACAAAATAAACAGATAAAGAAGAACAGTGACCTCACCTTACAGTTATTTATAGTCTAAGTTAGAAAAATAAGGACTGATGCTAAAGAGACAAACGTTACAGATGCTGCCCATTCCCACTCTGCTCCATGCCTCCAGCCCTCAGCTGCTCTGATGATGTCACCGCTGCTCCAAGATAAGTTTGTTTCAATATAACATTCAGTCATATAGTCATAGAGATGTACAGTACGGGAACAGACCCTTCGGTCCAACGCGGCCATGCCGACACAACCCAACCCAATCTAGTTCCACCTGCCAGGACCCTACCCATATCCCTCCAAACCCCTCCTATTCATATACCCATCCAAATGCTTCTTAAATGTTGCAATTGTACCAGCCTCCACCACTTCCTCTGGCAGTTCATTCCATACACAGACTCTGCTCTGTGTGAAAAAGTTGCCCCTTAGGTCTCTTTTATATTTTTCCCCTCCCACCCTAAACCTATCCCCTCTAGTTCTGGACTCCCCGACCGCAAGGAGAAGACTTTGTCTACTTATCCTATCCGTGCCCCTCATAATTTTGTAAATCTCTATAAGGCCACCCCTCAGCCTCCGACGTTCCAGGGAAAACAGCCCCAGCCTGTTCAGCCTCTCCCTATAGCTCAAATCCTCCAACCCTGGCAACATCCTTGTAAATATTTTCTGAAGCCTTTCAAGTTTCACAACATCTTTCCGATAGGGAGGAGACCAGAATTGCACACAATATTCCAACAGTGGCCTCACCAATGTACTGTACAGCCCATCGAGCCTGCTCCACCATTCAATAGGATCACAGCTGATCCAACAATCTACCTTCCTGCCCTTTCCCTATAACCCTTGATTCCCCGACTGATCAAGAATCTCTGTATTTCAGCCTTAAATATACACAAGACTCTGACCCAACAGGTCTCTCTGAGGCAAGGAGTTCCAAAGACTCACAACCCTCTGAGAGAAGAAATTCCTCCTCATCTCAGTCTTAAATTGGTGCCCCTTTATTCTGAGACAATGCCCTCTGGTCTTAGATTCTCCCATGAGGGGAAACATCCTCTCTTGCATTGACCCTGTCAAATCCTTTAAGAATCAACGTTTCAATGAGATCACCTTTCATTCTGCTAAATTCCAGTGAGTGGAGTCCCAACCTATTTAATTTCTGCTCATAAGGTAAATAAGTTAAAGGGGGGCCCTGCATTATTCCATTGCTCTGTAGCACATTCATTGCTGAATTGGCCCACTAAAGTGGAGGATTACTGTATAACTTCATTTTACCAGTACTTTGGCCTTATTGGGTAGATATACACAGCATTGAATTACAACTGATTACAGTCTTTAGCTTAATGCAGACTTAAGACATAACTTGCATTTATACAGTGCTTTCAGCCAATTATGTACATCAACTGTATAGCACTGTAGCAGCCATTTGGCCCAACCAGTCTATGCTTATTTAATGATGCACTTGAGCCTCCTCTCAATATTCATTTAAATCTATCATTGCAACACTCTATTTCATTCTCTCTCACCTGGTTATCTAGCTTCCCCTCAAATGCATGAACACTATTTGTTTAAGCTATGCCTTATGATTGGGAGTTCCAGATGCTCTCCATTCTTGGGTAGTGTCCTTGTGATCATATAGGGCAATCTCATTTATAACACGGGGGTCACTAGACTTGTTTTCATGCACCAGGCTATAACAGGCAGCAGTTAGGTGAATCATCATCTGTGTTTGCTATGTTGAAAGGTCTGTTTAGTTTAATGCTGGAGGACTGTGCCCAGGCACTGCTAATCTGGCTGCTCAGTTGCCTGCTAAGAAGATATCTCTGTTTAAACAGTTAAAAATCACACAACACCAAGTTATAGCCCAACAGGTTTAATTGGAAGCATAGCTTTCGGAGTGCTGCTCCTTCATCAGGGGGTTGTGATGAAGGAGCAGCTCTCTGAAAGCTAGTGCTTCCAAATAAACCTGTTGGACTATAACCTGGTGTGTTGTGTGATTTTTAACTTTGTACACCCCAGCCCAACACCGGCATCTCCAAATCTGTTCAAGCAGTTAAACAACACATTTAGCTTATTGCTGCATCCATGTCTCCCTATCTCTTCCCAGAACTGGTAAAACATAAATGTCAATTAGTCACTGGACCTTAAACATTGGCTCTGCTTTCTCTCCACAGATGCTGCCAGATGCACTGAGTTTTCCAGCAGCTGTTGCTTTTGTTTCAGATCTCCAGCACCCTTACCTTTGGTTGGTTTTGAGAAGGTACTGTCACAGCAGAAGTATGCCATTCGGCCCATTGAGACTGCTTGGCCATTCACTCCAATCATCACTGACCTGATTATCCTCAATGTCGTTTCCCTCCCTTTTCCTCAAGTACCCAGACCCTCTATGTTAGAACAGAAAGAAAATCTATGTTCAACTGACGTGAGGTCAAAGAATCCCGTCCTGCTCCTGATTCATATACTCTAATTTATACAAAAGGAGAGTTTACAGAATTGTTTCATTTGGTGAGTAGTTTTGAGAATATTAAGCTTAAATGAAATGTCACTAGGATAAGACTTATCTGTCCTTTCGTTACTGGTCTCCTATGAGAGAGACCTTTTCCTGCATTGAGTGCTGTGTAAACACGTACTGTGTTGAGCTATTTCAAGGCAGTTAAGGCATGTTAAATGTCAAGCCAGGTCCAGAGCTGAAATCAGAATGCACTACCTAGCAACACCACCTTGGCCAATAAAGAGATTAAGATTTTAGGGTTTTGAACAAGTATAAACAATATACGTTTGACTAGTCATGATCAAACACAGTCTGTCAAGCAGTTAGAGCCAACATTTTATTTTAACAAGGCAAGCCCAGCATGTAATGCAATCAGCATTAGTGTTACATACCGAACATACAAATCTTTTAATGTGTTCCATTACTGCTATTCCTACAATGAGAATCTCCCCCAAAGGACCATGTTCAGTGGAAAATGTTGAGAAAACTTTAGACTAACTTCCTCTGCATGAGGACGAAAGGCGAGCCCCAATACCTTGTCAGACTGTCAGCACTCTGTCTATAGGTTTCTTCCTTCCTCCTCCATCTATTGCTTTCTCGTTCCTTCCCTCTCAGCACATTTGGTCTTAATTGGTCTATTGGCTGAATTCATAATCTGGAATCTTCTTGCTCTGGCTCCTTTCCCAGCAGTCTTTTACTCATCTACCACTGACAGTTCTTAATGGAAAATCTGTGTCCATTTAGAACGTGAAAAAAATACTTGGCATGAAACAGATTAAAAAATAAGCAGAGAAAACATATCAGTAGCTCAGCATAGTCTCAAACAATCAGTAGGATTCAGGCAGGTCTCAAAACCCATTAAGGATCTGAAGATGGGAAAGCAGGAGAATCTGTTCAATAACACAACGCAGCACACAGCACATATTTGAAAACTGACACCCGCACAAGTACATACTTGTAGAGTCACACAAATCAGCTCAGATATTGCTAATAAGGACAAAATTCAGTGCCATAGTTAGAGTTTGTTTTAACAGTTTTGGCAAATTCAGAGTCGGCAAGTTTCTAGGTGAACAGACAAGGTGCACTGCTCTTTGTTATTGAAATGTGGGTGTAACTGGTAAGGTGGTCATTCGTTGTTCATCCATAATTGTCCCAGAGGAAGTGGAGCCCAGATTCCATCTGAGAATCAGACCATACAGTCTGCACCAAACGTCTGAAGAGCACCTCAACCAAACCCAGCCCCTTACCCCATCCCCATCACCCACAGTGACTGCAACTAAACCATCTTGCCCACACACCACAGACAATTTACTGCAGCTAATCCCCCTAATTTGCATATCACAAACAATTTACCACAGCTAATCCCCCTAACCTGCACACCACAAACAATTTACCACAGCTAACCCTCCTAACCTGCACACTACGGACAATTTACCACAGCTAATCCCCCTAACCTGCACACGACAGACAATTTACCACAGCTAATTCCCCCTAACCTGCACATCGCAAACAATTTACCACAGCTAATCCCGCTAACCTGCAAACCATGGACAATATACTGCAGCTAATCCCCCTAACCTGCACACAACAGACAATTTACCGCAGCTAATCCCCCTAGCCTGCACACCATGGACAATTTACCATAGCTAATCCCCCTAACCTGCACACGACAGACAATTTACCACAGCTAATCCCCTAACCTGCTCATGACAGACAATTTACCACAGCTAATTGACCTAGCCTGCAAATCATCAGATTGTGGGAGGAAACCTGATCATCTCGTAGAAACCCGCACAGACACAGGGAGGATGTGCAAACTCCACACAGACAGTTGCCGAGGTTGAAATCGAACCAAGGTCCCTGGAAGGCAGCAGTGCTAACCATTGAGCCACGATGCCACTCACCTTGAACCTACACTCAAGCAGTGAAGGCAGTGCTGTTAGGGAGACAGTGCTATGGTTATGGCGCAGTGATAATCACATAGCACTAATATAGTTTCAAGTCAGGTTTGATGTTGACAGTGTCTGGGACCTGGAGGTAATGTGTTGGTCATACAGAAGCTGCCTCAGTACACCTTCCAGTTAGACTGGTTTGGGGAATTTGGAGACATGTCCTGAATTATAGCCCCAGGACTCTCTCACCCATTCACAATACTTGCTTATGTGTACTGCACTATGCAAAGACAAGAAACATTATTTGGGACAAAGAATAGGATAGGGGATGATTCAAGAGAGAATAACCATCCACGTGCAGGGGAAGAGAAACACACCTTATCTCTTTTGAGATATATACTTGCAAGGTCTCACAATCACTTAGAAAGAAACAAATTACTTAGATTAGATTAGATTACTAACAGTGTGGAAACAGGCCCTTCGGCCCAACAAGTACACACCGATCCGCAACCCACCCAGATCCATTCCCCTACACCTAACACTACGGGCAATTTAGCATGGCCAATTCACCTGACCTGCTCATTTTTGGACTGTGGGAGGAAACCGGAGCACCCAGAGGAAACCCACGCAGACACGGGGAGAACGTGCAAACTCCACACAGTCAGTCGCCTGAGGCGGGAATTGAACCCAGGTCTCTGGCGCTGTGAGGCAACAGTGCTAACCACTATGCCACTATGCTACTTCTAGACAGCCGCTTCAATGACTGTGGGATCTTTCAAAGTGTTTTTCCAGTATTGTCAAGATCTTTTTCCCTGGTGTGGGGGAATCCAGAACTGGAGGACATAGGTTTAGGGTGAGAGGGGAAAGATTTAGAAAGGACCTAAGGGGCAACATTTTCACTCAAATGGTGGGTACATGTTTAGAATGAGCTGCAAGAGGAAGTGGTGGAGACTGGTACAATTACACCATTTAAAAGGCATCTGGATGGGTACATGAATATGAAGGCTTTATAGGGATATTGGTCAAATGCTAGCAAATGGGACTAAATTAATTTGGAATATCTGGTTGGCATGGACAAGTTGGACTGAACGGTCTGTTTCCATACTGTATAACTCTATGACACTTCAGTACTTTGCAAAGTGTTAGTTAGATCAATTAGCAGGATGCAGAGTGGTAGAGTGGATTTAATTCCCTCATTGACTGTGGTTACAATGAAGGAATCTCATTCTCAACTTGTCCTAAGATGTGGTGATTCTTGAACTCATCACTCAGTTACCTCTCTCTCAAATGATAAAGCAGCCCATAGTTAGACTATGCTTACTTTACCGTAATGTTGAAAAATGAGGAAAATGAAAAATAAACTGTTCTTCGTGATGTTTATTGAGTATGAAACATATGTCAAAAATCAGGAGAAATCTGTTTTTCATGTAGAGTTGCAACATCTTTTACATTTTTAAAATTCATTTGTGGGACATGAATCTGCCAGCATTTATGTTCGTCCCTAGTTGCCCTTGAGAAGATGGTGGGCAGTTGACTTCCTGAACTGCCGCAGTCCACACTGAGGATGGTTGGTCGCTGGAGGTTGTCCCACAATGCCCTTAGGGAGAAAGGCAATTCCATGTTTGCGACCCAGCGACACCGAAGGAACGGCGATATATTTCCAAGTCAGGATGGTGAGTGGCTCGGAGGGGAACTTGGGGAGCGTGATGTTTCCATGTATCTGCTGCCCTTGTCCTTCTGGAAAGAAGTGGTCGTGGGTTTGGAAGGTGCTGCCTGAGGATCGTGTGTGAACTTCTGCAGTGCATCATGTGGAGAGTACACACTGCAGTTACTGAGTGTCTGCGTCGGTGGTGGAGGGAGTGGATGTTTATACAAGAATATACGAAAAAGAAGCAGGTGTGGCCATCTGGCCCCTTGAGCCTGCTCTGTTATTCAATAAGATCATGGCTGATCTTTTCATGGACTCAGCTCCACTTACCATTTGGGGTGGCACAGTGGATCAGTGATTAGCACTGCTATCTTTCTAGTGCCAGGGACCCAGGTTCGATTCCAGTCTTGGGTGACTGTTTGTGTGAAGTTTGCACATTCTCCCTGTGTCTGTGTGTGTTTGCTCCGGTTTCCTCCCACAGTCCAAAGATGTGTAGGTCAGGTGAATTGACCATTCTAATTTGCCCGTAGTGTTAGGTGCATTAGTCAGAGGGAAATGAGTCTGGGTGGGTTACTCTTTGGAGGGTCGGTGTGGACTTGTTGGGCCGAAGGTAGGTAGGTAATCTAATCTACCCATCCTCTCACCTTAATTCCTTTACTGTTCAAAAATCAATCCATCATCGCCTACCTATGAATGTCAGCGTGATTACCTGGTGAGCTGATTTCTCCTCTGGGCATTCCCCAACATCTCAGCACATGCTCCATGGGCAGTGACTGCCTGAGCTGCCACCCATGGGTGTGGGCATCAGCCAAGCACCAACCTCACCACATGATCATGGCACAACTCGGGTACACTTATGAGACAGTTCAAAGCTCCAACACTGTGCTTTGGAGCTCACTAACAGCTTACAAGGCAGTGGATCTGTCTCCAGTCTGCAGTAATGCAGCAAGGCAGTGGACCTGTCTCCAGTCTGCAGTAATGCAGCAAGGCAGTGGACCTGTCTCCAGTCTGCAGTAATGCAGGGAAAGGCCTCAGTCTTGGCCATCATGGATCATTGCAGGATCCTGGGTTTGATTTCTTAGCACCCCCCCTCCCCCCACCCAACCCCCACCTTATGCTTAACTGGAATCTCAGAGCATCCCCTGCTTTGCCTTTCTTGTGCATTGCTACAACATTTGTAACTTAAAAGCTCACAGGTACTCCCTACATGGGAGGCCATGTCCTGGGAATGTGGCTTGAAAGAAGTTCTGGGATTTGTATATTAATTAATCGAAACCAGATGAAAGACTTAAGAGCAATCTAGGTTTGTAACTGGAATCTCAGAGCATCCCCTGCTTTGCCTTTCTCGTGCATTGCTACAACATTTGTAACTTAAAAGCTCACAGGTACTCCCTATATGGGAGGCCATGTCCTGGGAATGTGGCTTGAAAGAAGTTCTGGGATTTGTATATTAATTAATCGAAACCAGATGAAAGACTTAAGAGCAATCTAGGTTTGTTCATTATATTGCATCAGTGTCTGACGCTTTGATCTTTTGCTATAATCCTACCCGACTAGCTACCTGACGATTAGTGCTCCAAAAGCTTATACTTCCAAATAAACCTGTCTGACTGTAGCCTAGTGTTGTGTGTTTCTAACTTCATGGGAGGCAATAGTCTAATGGTCTTATCACTTGACATTAATCCAGAGACTCGGAATGTTTTGGGGACCTGGGTTCAAATGTCAGCACAGCAGATGGTGAAATTTGTGTTAGATGAAAAATCTGCAATAAGATTAATCTAATGATAATGATTGTTGATTGTCGGGAAAATCCCATCTGCATCACTAATGTCCTTCAGGGAAGGAAACTGCCATCCTTACCTGCTCAGGCCTACATGTGACTCCAGACCCACAGCGATGCGGTTGACTCTTAACTGCCCTCTGGGTAAATAGGGTTGGGCAATAAATGCTGGTCTAGTCAGTGATACATGTATCCTATAAATGGATATTAAAGAAGAGTTCTGTCTGGCCATTTGGACAGAAAGCCAGGTAGTTTATAGTAGTTACCAGCAGGGGGTGGACATGTTACTGTACAATGCCATGCTATATCAATGTGCCAGCAGTTTATACAGCATACACTCTGCTGTTAGACCCACAGATTTTTTTTGGAATGAAAACTGGAAAGTGGAAGTTTTGGACAATACCATGGATTCAGAGAGTTTACCGTGTGAGTTTTTGGAACTTGAAAGTCAGAGCTGAAACTGTGTTGTTTTGTAGTTATTGTTTACAAAGCATCCAGTGATCTTTCCAAAGTCAGAGCTGTTTAAAGAAAGGTAGGATGGACTTGTAACTTTTGTTCGACAGGCCAGTGGAAGGAGCACAGAGCTGTTGCTTATCGACAACAGCTTTTGGACGGTTAGTTTGTATTTTGCCACAGACTAGGG
>NC_057718.1:6499610-6502301 GCF_004010195.1 Chiloscyllium plagiosum | reverse complement strand
GGGAAGGTAACATAGAAGGCAGACCACATGATACAAAATGAGAATCGAATGCCAATTAGTTTAGCTATGCGAATGCAGCAAACAGCAGTTACTTGTCAATCTTAATTTACAGAACAGGCAGGTAGATTCTTATTCGGGAGTGTGGTGCTGGAAAAGCACATCCTCAGATGCTACCTGACCGGCTGTGCTTTTCCAGCACCACACTCTCGACTCTGATCTCCAGCATCTGCAGTCCTCACTTTCTTCAGGTAGATTCTTATTGGCCCGGGGTGTTTTTGCCTTCGGGATGCAGCAGAGTTTGGCTATCTCTTTTTTGTTAAAAAAAAATACCCACAATTCCCTTCTACCTCCATAAAGTTAGGCCCTGTTTCGACAAATTCGCTTGCCCACCCAGCTTGTGCTTGCAACAGTCAGAAAGCTACATCCACCACTGGGCGTGATTCCGCTACAGAAAATCATTTATTAAATAATCCAGGCAATGGAAACCAACTGAAGATGACCAGCCAGTCCTGAAGTGCAATCCATTTTTACCTGTGGAGAGCTGATAGCCTTGGGATATTATCACTGGACTATTAATCCAAAGAGCCAGGTAATGTTCTGGGAACTTCGGTTCAAATCCCACCACGGTAGATGGTGGAATTTGAATTCAACAAAATTCTGGAATTAAGAGTCTAATGGTGACCACAAATCCATCAGGGCAGAAGTGGGTACTGAAGATTAGAGTGGTTCTGGAAAAGCACAGCAGGTCATATAACATCAGGATTCCTGATAAAGGGTCTTTTGCCCGAAACATCGATTTTCCTGCTTCTCAGATGCTGCCTGACCTGCTGTGCTTTTCCAGCACCACTCTAATCTTGACCACAAATCCATCGTCAATTGTCAGGAAAAACCCATTTAGTTCACTAATGTCCTTCAGGGAAGGAAATCTATCATCCTTATCTGATCTGGGCTAAATGTGACTCCAGACCCAGAGCAATGTGGTTGATGCTTACCTACCCTACAGGCAATAAATGCTGACCTAATCAGCGACACCCTCAATGATTCCCCATTGTGAATGAATCAAGCAAAAACATGCTAGGAACTCCATAGTTAAGCATCAGAACATTGTTTCATATAGACAAAAACAATTTGTGCAGTCGGTTCTGATATAGCCCAATAGTTCCATTCTCATGCGATTGTGTGTTATGCAATAAGTGCACCATTTAAATGATTTGGAGATGCCGGTGTTGGACTGGGGTGTACAAAATTTAAAATCACACAACACCAGGTTATAGTCCAACAGGTTTATTGGGAAGCACACTAGCTTTCGGAGCGCCACTCCTTTATCAGGCTATTACTTGATGAAAGAGCAGCATTCCGAAAGCTAGTGTGCTTCCCAATAAACCTGTTGGACTATAACCTGGTGTTGTGCCATTTAAACGAATGGGACTGGAATCAGAAATTGTGCAGGCAGATGGGAGTAGTTTAGAATGGCATCATGGTCAGCACAGACATGGAGGGTCGAAGGGCCTCTTCCTACTCTGTATTGTTCTAAGTGCTATGACAATAGACAATAGACAATAGGTGCAGGAGTAGGCCATTCTGCCCTTCTAGCCAGCACCACCATTCATTATGATCATCCTCAATCAGTATCCTGTTCCTGCCTTATCCCCATAACCCTTGATTCCACTATCCTTAAGAGCTCGATCCAACTCTTTCTTAAATGAATCCAGAGATTTGGCCTCCACTGCCTTCTGGGGCAGAGCATTCCATACACCCACCACTCTCTGAGTGAAAAAGTTTATCCTCAACTCTGTTCTAAATGGCCAACCCCTTATTTTTAAACTGTGTCCTCTGGTTCAGGACTCATCCATCAGCGGAAACATGTTTCCTGCCAATCCTTTAATAATCTTATACGTCTCAATCAGATCCCCTCTCAGCCTTCTAAACTCAGTACACAAGCCCAGTCGCTCCAATCTTTCAGCATAAGATAGTCCCGCATTCCGGGAATTGACCTCGTGAACCTACGCTGCACTCCCTCAATAGCCAGAATGTCTTTCGTCAAATTTGGAGACCAGAACTGCACACAGTACTCCAGGTGTGGTCTCACCAGGGCCCTGTACAGCTGCAGAAGAACGTCTTAGCTTCTATACTCAATTCCTCTTGTTATGAAGGCCAGCATGCTATTAGCTTTCTTCACTGCCTGCTGTACCTGCATGCTTGCTTTCATTGACTGATGCACAAGAACACCTAGATCTCATTGTATTTCCCCTTTAGCTAACTTGACTCCATTTAGGTAGTAATCTGTCTTCCTGTTCTTGCCACCAAAGTGGATAACCACACATTTATCCACATTAAACTGCATCTGTCATGCATCTGACCACTCACCCAGCCTGTCTAGGTCACCCTGTAATCTCCTAACATCCTCCTCACATTTCACCCTGCCACCCAGCTTTGTATCATCAGCAAATTTGCAATTATAACTTTTAATACCATCATCTACATCATAAATGTATATTGTAAAAAGCTGCGGTCCCAGCACTGATCCCTGCGATACCCCACTGGTTACTGCCTGCCATTCCGAAAGGGAGCCATTTAATTTTTTCTTTGTTTCCTGTCAGCCAACCAATTTTCAATCCATGTCAGTATTTTGCCCCTAATACCATGTGCCCTAATGTTGCTCACTAACCTCCTATGTGGGACTTTATCAAA
>NC_057718.1:6488609-6497456 GCF_004010195.1 Chiloscyllium plagiosum | reverse complement strand
ACCTTACGGCATGATCCTTTTTTGAGTTTTCTGCTCCATTGATTCCGTTGTCTTTCCTGACTTCTCTTGTTCTAACTTTCCCTTTAACTTCCTTCTTAAACTTCCAGTTTGTCCCCTCCCCCCGACTATTTAGTTTAAACGCAGCCAATACAGGTAAGGAAAGTTCACATTCTACAAATAATGGTCCAAATTCTTCAATCGTGTTTTAGCCAATTTGTGTTCTAGAAACACAAGTTATAGCAGAACCGGCTGTTGTACATTGTACCGTTTTCAAATATATGGGGTCATGGAGTCTGCCAAACTCAGCGGCATCCCCATGGCAATACCTTGACCAATCAGAACTTATCTGCCTAATTTGAGAATTACGATTGACAGCTAATTGTTCTGCCCACATCTCCACGGCACTGGTGGTTCAACCAGTCAGTATCCTGGATAATGCCTCCTTTGTTCAAGCCTGTTCCTTGTATTCTTGTTCCCAATGCAAGATGGGAAGTTGTAATGTGTCTAACGCCAGAGGGCATTTGTTTAAGGTGAGGATCAAGTGGTTTTGAGGAGCGATGAGAAGGAAGGAGTGGACCCAGAGGATGGTAGAAATTTGGAACGTGTTGCCTAAGAGGGTGGTGGAGGCAGGTTCTTAAAGGGGAGAAGCTTTTTAAAATGCCAGGATATTGTAGCCTATGGATCAGTGCAAGTAAATGGGATCAATGTAGTTTTGTACTTATTGGTTGGCATAGACATGATAAACCAAAGGACCTGTTTCTATGCTGCATGACTCTATTCTAGCCTCTTTTTAGCAATGCTTTAGAATAGAAACTTCTAGGACCTTTAGATAACCCTACATCCAACCCAAGCTTTTCAGGAAATTTGGGCTCAGGACCAAGTGCACAAGACAAAGTCGAGATAAAACAAGAAATAACGTTTGGAAAGTAAAGAAAACAACTTATATCATATATTATCATATATTATCCACTTTCTGAATTTGAATTGAACACTTTAGGTTACACAAAGCTAACTGAATATGCAATGGTTTGTGTCAAATTGTTGGCCAATACAGGTTTCCCAGGATGCTGCCTGAATGAAAGAGTATGAGCTATAAGGAGAGGCTAGAAAAACTTGGGTTGCTTTCTTTGGAGTGGAGAAGGGGAGACTTGATATAAGTCTATAAAATTATGAGAGGCATTGATAGAGTGCTCTGTGCACATCAACTCTATCAATGCCTCTCATAATTTTTTTTCCCAGATTTGAAATGTTGAAAAATAATGTGCATGCATTTAAGGCGAGCGGGTAAAATTTCAAAGGAGATGTGAGGGCCATGTCTTTTACACAGGGAGCAATAGGAGTTTAGAACACACTGCTGGGGTGGTGGAGGCAGATATGTCAGGGGCTTTTAAGGGACTTTTAGGTAAGCACGTGAATATGCAAGGAATGGAGGGATATGGACCAAGGGCAGGCAGAAGGGATTAGTTTAATTTGGCATCATGTTTGTCATGACATTGTAGGCTGAGGAGCCTATTCCAATGCCAAACTGTTCTATGTTCAAATGTAAGGGCCACACATCACCAAGAAATCTCTCAGAAAATAGCACCTATGTATGATCAGTGAGTGAGGTTTCGGTGAGATTGGTTGTGATAGGAATATTACCCAAGATACTGGGATAATTTCCTGTTCTTCAGTTAGGAATGCCACATGGTTCCAAACATTTAATAGAGCCAGTCAAAGATTAATTTAATGTCTCATCTGAAAACTGATGCCTTTGACATTAAGTCACTCCCTTAGGACAGGAATTTCAAGTTATATTGTCTGTCCAAATACTGAAACGGTAATGTGATTGTCAATCTAGGAATCAATGCCAAACACAAAATTTACGAGCCCTGGAAATGCTGGAGAATCAGAGTTTGAGGGAGATTGGAGAATTCTGGAAAAGAACGAGTTGGAGTCTAATCGCAAGAATAAAAACATTACTCAGCGCATCTGAGTTGTGAAAATCTTCCTTCTGAACCTGTTTATGATTTAGCCGCACCAAACAGGGAGAAGGAATCTCCTCCTCAAGACTGTAGCTTACGTGATGACATTTCAAGATTAACTGGGGAGAAACAAGGTTATTGAGAACAGCATGTTCCCAATGCATAAGAAACAACGACTTGCATTTATCTAGTGCCTTTCTTGGGAGAAAAGTGCTCTGTGCACATTCACTCATAAAATACTGCAGTGGCCGCAGTGCTGTTACATTGAACATAGAATAGAGAACAGTACAGCACAGGAATAGGCCCTTCGGCCCACAATGCTGTGCTGAACATGACGCCAAATGAAACCAATTTCTTCTGCCTGTTCATGGTCCATATCCCTCTGTCCCTTGCGTATTCATGTGCTTATTTAAAAACCCCTAAAATATCCCTAACATACCTGCCTCCACCACCACCCCTGGCAGCGTGTTTCAGACTCCTACCACTCTCTGTGTAAAACCTTTGCCCCTCAGATCTCCTCTGAGCTTTCCTCCTCTCATCGTAAATGCTTGCCCCCTTGATTTAGACAGTGCAACACTGGGAGAAAGAGTCTGCCAATGGATGCCATTGTAATGTTTGTATTAGAGAGCTATTAATGAATTTCAGACAAAGAGTCAGTTTCAAATCACAGCGTGAACTT
Source organism: Chiloscyllium plagiosum (assembly GCF_004010195.1). Taxonomy (NCBI): domain Eukaryota; kingdom Metazoa; phylum Chordata; class Chondrichthyes; order Orectolobiformes; family Hemiscylliidae; genus Chiloscyllium; species Chiloscyllium plagiosum. The sequence continues at coordinate 6,494,813 of NC_057718.1, read as the reverse complement.
TGATCTATTGATGTTTTTGAAGCATTCTGAATATTCCAATTTGGGATAAAGAACTGATAAACCCTGACAAGGAGCAATAAGTTGTGTTATAACACATTGGCATGTGGACAGGAAGAAACTTTTACCTTCAGTGGAGGGATTAATGGCCAAGAGCATAGATTTAAGATTAGGGGAAGGAGGTGTAGAGGGCTGTGAGGAAAAAACGTTTTCACCCAAAGGGTTGTGGGAATCTGGAACTCTATGTCTGTAATGGTTGGAGAGGCAGACTCCCTCATCCCACTGAAGAAGCATTTAGATGTGCACTTGTGATGCCAGGGTGTACAAGGCTATGGGCCAAGTGGTAGAAAATGGTGATTGCTGTTGACAGGAACGGACATGATGGGCTGAAGGGCTTCTTTTCTGTGTGGTAGACATCTATCTTTCAATGACAAAATGTCCACCCACTGCAAATTCCCTTCCAAGCCACTCACCATCCTGACTTGGAAATATATCTCCCTTCCTTCTGCATCACTGGGTCAAAATCCTGGAATTCCCTCCCCACAAGCATTATGGATTTACATACCTCACATGGACTGCATCCATCCAAGAGGACAGCTCACTACCATCTTCTCAAGGAGTACTAGTGATGGGCAATAAATACTGGCCCATCCAGCGATGCCCATGTCCCGATCTGGAAATTGGAATCTCAAGGCCTCCATCCCCGTTTGTTTTTAAAATAGGAGATGCACTTTCTGCTCACAAACCTTACTTCATAATGTCACATCGTCCCAATTGTCAGTGATTACATTCAGCAAGACCTGATGGATTTACTTAATCACCCTTCGATGTGGTTCCCATTCCCTGCACATCTTCAGAAATTCGCTTAATGTTCTTCGGAGTGTGTAAAGGTTAGGGGAAGGTGAGGATGGAACAGGAAAGAACAAGGAAGAGCTAGGAAGGAAGTATATCAGGTGATGGGGAGGCACAAAGTGTTGCATTGAAGAGAAGCACGAGAGAAAAAAATGAGTGAGCACACAAGAGACAGAACATTAGCAAAAGTTACAGTTTTTGTTGAGACTTGTTCTTGTCAGCATTCATCATTTAATTTTCTCACGTAAACCGTCACAAGACGTTTCAAGTTATAGCCACTAGATGACTCTGTAGAACGTTCTTCCAAAGTTCTTTTCCAACTTTGTTAATTTATACTTAAATGTTTTATTTTCACATCTCTGTGCCAATTTCCTCGCACTCCTTTCTATCTGAGGCCCTGACCTGAGTAGCCTTCAGTTGACACGTTTAGTCCGCTGGCAACTTTAAACTGAGGTACAGTGGGCTGTCCATCTCCAAGAAAATGTTCAGAACCATTTCGATCCTTGGTAAATGCCTATCTTGCTGCAGGCGGTAGCTGGACAGCCACCAGGAGGAGGAAACTGTGCCAATTTCTGAACACAAACTTGTGGACCAAGTATAACACTGTTCTTTCCCCATCCATCCACTCTATTCACAGCTCAAATCAATCAACAGCTCAGATTGCAATGGAACTCGAACCTACTTTGTTTGCAAACCTCCAACACTTTCAGAATAACATAGGAGTTCTTGCTCTCTCTCTCTCTCTCTCTCTGCGAATGGTCTCTCTCTCTTGTGGATTTCCACTTTTTTTAAAAAACAAATTCTCTGTCATTTCTCTCCACAGCCACTGCTCTCAAACCCCATCCCCTGCTCATCTCTTCCTTGTTCATTCTGGTTCCATTAGTCACATTTCCCAAACTCTTGCACATTTCCAAAAACTTAAGTGAACTGCCGGATAATTTCCGTAAATGGGAACCTTATTTAGGAGTAATCAAGTAAATCCATCAGGTATTACTCAACACATTGACTGACGTTGTGGCTGGAGCCAAAATTCATCTCTTAGCACTCCACCAAGCCAAACCAACACACTAGACTAAACACATTGAATATTAAACAGACATGGTAATTGCTTTAGGGTTTCTTCATGATCCAGACTATGTTTGGCACTGACAGTGCTTCAAGCTCTCAAACTATATGTACAGGACGCAACATAACAACTAACTAAACTAGTTAAATTCAATGCATTGCTTCAATTTCTCAATAACTGGTTTTGATAGCTGGTCATACCAGAACCGGCTATACCTTGTGCTGAAATAAAGTGGAACAGGGCAATCATTTTGGAAGTTACGCTCTCTGAGGAACTTCAGAGCAGTCTTGGAAACATGAAAGCAAGAGAGTGCTAGGGTGAGGGCATAAGAACAAGGGATAGGAGTAGGCCATTCATCCCCTCAGGACTGCTCTGCCATTTAACATGATATTCACTGATTTCACCTCCTGCCTGCCTGCTCTCCATTTCTGTTTAACTCATTACTATTCAGTGTTTTGGCATCGACCACACTTTGGATAGTGAGTTCCACTGATTCACAAAAACTATTTCATTGAAATACTTCAAGACAGCTTCAACGGAGAAAAAAGGGCTGGATTGTGTGGAGATATCATATAACAGTGACCAGGGAAGGATTGGTAAGTTTGGAAGACAGAGGTGGTGGGGGGAACCAGAAAGGTTTGAAAGTATCCTTCTGCCATGGTGTTCTGCAAGAAGTGGTGCCAAAATCAAACTTACATATCTCCCTCGTGGCCATGATGTGGAGGTGCTGGTGTTGGACCAGGGTCGACAAAGTCAGAAGTCACATGACTCCTTCCTGAAGAAGGGCTTATGCCTGATTCTCCTGCTCCTCGGATGCTGCCTGACCTGCTGCGCTTTTCCAGCAACACATTTTTCAGCTCTGATCTCCAACATCTGCAGTCCTCACTTTCTCCAAGTGATAGTTCAACAGGTTTATTTGAAATCACAAGCTATCGGAGTGCTGCTCCTTCATCATGTATGCTTCATCTGATGAAGGAACAGCACTCTGCAAGCTTGTGATTTTAAATAAATCTGTTGGACAGTAACCTGGTGTCATGTGACTTCTGACTAGCTAGAGTGAGAACAAGGGTGGAATAACTCAAGCAGCCTGACTGGAAACCAACAGCATTGATTGCTGATCACCACAATAGAGGCACTATTCATGGCTTATGAAGGCTAGTCCTACCTGGAACAAGTACCTCTGCAGACCCCATCTCTGCTAATTGGTCTAAACATTTGTGATTATTTCTGGAATTTCTCTCCTAATTAGCATTTGTTCCTTCCTAGCCAGTGAAACAACCTGCAATAATAATTCCCACAGGCTGCTTCTGAGTTGGTCATAGTTTGTCTGACTTGCATCTCTGAGAGATAGCAATGAACCTGTTTTGACTTTGATATCAAGCTGCAACAGATCCAATGAATTAAGGTGTATCACTTGCTGTGGTGGAATTTTAACCTACAACCTCAGCTGTATATATATATCACTGTTAATATTTGATTTGATTTGATTTATTATCATCACAAGTACCTCGATTCAGTGAAAAGTGTTGTTTTGCATGCAGTACCAGCAGATCATACCATACAAAGTACATTAGGGTGATAGAACAGAGTGAGGAATACAATGTTACAACTGCAGAGAAAGGGCACAGAGACTGAGATCAACATGAAATTTAAAAGTTGAGAGGTCCATTCAGGAGTTCAATAACAGCAGAGAAGAAGCTGTTCTTGAATCTGACGGTACGTGTGTTTAAGCTTTTGTACCTTTTGCCCAATGGAAGAGATTATACCAGGATGGGAGGGGTCTTTGATGATGTTAGCTGACATTCCGAGGCATTGCGAAATGTAGATGGAGTTTATGGATGGGAGGTTGGTTTGCCTGATGGACTGGGCTGTGTTCACAACTCTCTGTAGTTTGTTATGATCCTGGGCAGAGCACTTGTTATACCAAATTGTAATGCATTAATGTGGAATGGTGCATCTACAAAAACTGGTAAGCGTCTTTATGGACATGCTGAATTTCCTTAACCTCCTGAGGAAGTAGAGATGTTGTTGTGCTTTCTTGATCTTAGCTTCAACATAATGTAGTAAAACATCCAAAGAAACTTCACGTAAGAGAAATCAGATCAGTATTTTTCCACAAGATCAATTAAGGAGCAAATATGAATGGATGGCAATAGATATTTTCAAGCAACACATTCAGAGATAGTATCACACAACTGTGGAGTAATGTAGGACTAGAAACCAGGCCTCCTGGCTCACAGATAGCTACCACAAAAGGCCAACAGGTGGGACAAGGATGCTCAAAGGAGGTACATTTTACTGAGGAGGAGAGAGGCACTTCAGACGAGGAACATATTCTCGGTCAATGATTAAGATACCTGAAGACCCAGTCACTAGGCAAAATGATTTGGAGGGTTCTTCCTTTTGATTTTAGTAGCTTGGGAAAATGTCCTGGCCAGGAAATTTGCTGTTTTTATTGGAATGACATGGGATTGATTGGAATTGGTCAGTTGAACCTCAGCTTTAACAGGTCAGACAGGCTAGACTTGTATCCGCTGAAGTTCCGAAGGGTAAAATGTGACTTGATCAAAACATGTGAGACCTTGAGGGGATCTGACAAGCTGGTCTTTGAGAAGATGGTTCCTTCGGTGAGAAAATCTACAACAAGGGGTGACTGCTCAAAGGGAGGTGGTGGTGTAGTGGCAACATTGCCATAGAGTAATTCAGAATCCCGTGCTAATACACTGGGGTCAGGGGTTCAAATCCCACTGTAGTAGATGGTGAAATTTGGATTCAATTTTTAAAAAATGTAAATTAAAACAGAACTAATAACAACCAGGTGACCATTGACAACTGTTGCAAAAACCCATGTAGAGTCATAGAGGTGTACAGCACGGAAACAGACCCTTCAGTCCAACTCATCCATTCTGATCAGATATCCTAAATTAATCAAGTCCCATTTGCCAGCATGTGGCCATATGTCTCTAAACCCTTCTTATTCCTATACCCATCCAATTTCCTTTTAAATGTTGTAATTGTACCAGCCTCCACCACTTCCTCTGACAGCTCATTCCATAAACGCACTACCCTCTGTGTGAAAAAGTTACCCCTCAGGTCCCTTTTAAATCTCCCCCCCTCACCTAAAACTTATGCCCTCTAATTTCCCTACCCTAGGGAAAATACTGTGTCTATTTACCCTAACCATGCCCCTCATGATTTTATAAACTTCTATAAGGTCAACCCTCAGCCTCTGACACTGCAGGGAAAATGGCCCCTACTATTCAGCCTCTCCCTATAGCTCAAACCCTCCAACCCTGGCAACAACCTTGTAGATTCTTTCTGCACCTTTTCAAGTTTAACAACATCTTTCCTTGAGCAGGGAGAGCAGAATTAGCCATCCTTACCTGGTCTGGCCTACCTGTGACTCCAGACCCACAGCAATGTGGTTGACTCTTTACTGTCCTCTGGCCAAATAGGGATGGGCAATAAATGCTGACCAATCAGCAATGCCGACAGCCCATTAACAAATAAACAAAAAGTGGGGAGAGGGGGGTGACCCACTGAAGACAGAGACAAGGACAATTTGGTTCTCTGCAAGGGTTGAAAACTTGAAAAGGTGCAGAAAGAATCTACAAGGTTGTTGCCAGGGTTGGAGGGTTTGAGCTACAGGGTGAGGCTGAATAATTGGGGCCGTTTTCCCTGCAGTGTCAGAGGCTGAGGGTTGACCTTCTCTGCAAGGGTTGGACTTCTGTTCTTTCAAAGGCAATGGAGGTAGAATCTTTAAATATTTTTAAGGTATTTAGATTCTCTATAAGCCATGGGGTGAAAGGTTATCAGTCTAGTCAGGAATGTGGAGTTGATGACCAAGTCACCTCAGCCATGATCTGTTGCAATGGCAGAGCAGACTTGAATGACTGGGTGATCTACTCAAGATCACAGAGTTATCACAGCACAGAAAGAGGCTAATCAGCCCTACACTGCCTCATCAAATGAGCCTCATTACCAAGAGCCAGTTTCCTGCTTTTTCCCTACACCTTGCACATTATTTTAATCCAAATTATTACCCAAAGCCAACTTGAATGCCTTGTGATCCTGGTCATCACCTGGGTGTTCAAATGTTACAAAAGCAAAATATAGAGCATGGTAGAGGCTGAAGTTAACTGCAGAAAATGTTAGAATACTCAAAAGACCTGGCAGCATCGATGGAAAGGAAAGCAGAGTTCAGGCTGATTGCCTTTCCCCAGAACTGGAAAAAGTTAAAAATGTAAGAAATCGACAACAAGTTCAAAGCCAGGGAAGGGGGGAGATTG
>NC_057718.1:6450980-6488319 GCF_004010195.1 Chiloscyllium plagiosum | reverse complement strand
ACTGCACACAGTATTCCAGATGCGGCCGCACCAGAGTCTTATACAACTGCATCATGACCTCAGGAGTCCGGAACTCAATTCCTCTACCAATAAAAGCCAGTACGCCATATGCCTTCCTCACCGCACTATTTACCTGGGTGGCAACTTTCAGAGATCTGTGTACATGGACACCAAGATCCCTCTGCTCATCCACACTACCAAGTATCCGACCATTAGCCCAGTACCCCATCTTTTTGTTATTCTTCCCAAAGTGAATCACCTCACACTTAGCTACATTGAATTCCATTTGCCACCTTTCTGCCCAGCTCTGCAGCTTCTCTATATCCTGCTGTAACCTGCCACATCCTTCCTCACTGTCAATAACTCCTCCGACTTTCGTATCATCCGCAAACTTGCTCACCTAACCTTCTAACCCCTCTTCCAGGTCATTTATAAAAATGACAAACAGCAATGGTCCCAAAACAGATCCTTGCGGAACACCGCTAGTAACTGCACTCCAAGATGAACCTTTACCATCAACTACTACCCTCTGTCTTCTTCCAGCCAGCCAATTCCTAATCCAAACCTCCAACTCACCCTCAATGCCATATCTCTGTATTTTTTGAAGTAGCCTACCATGGGGAACCTTATCAAACGCCTTACTAAAATTGGCAGAATCAGCAGAGGATGATGCTTTGAATATTGGAGGGGGGGGGTTGGTAAACAGATCAAAGATGTGGAAAAAAGGAAGTGTCTATTTCAGTGGCTCAGTGGTTAGCATTGGTGCCTCAGAGCGCTAGAGCCCTAGGTTCGATCCCATGCTCAGGCGACTACCTGTGTGGAGTTTGCACATTCTCCCCGTGTCTGTGTGGGTTTCCTCCGGGTGCTCCGGTTTCCTCCCACAGGTTAGGTGGATTGACCATGTTAAATTACCCACAATGTTCAGAGATGCGCAGGCTAGATGGATTAGCCACGGGAATTGCAGGGTTACAGGAATAGGGCATGAGTCTGGGAGTGGGATGCTCTTCAAGAGGGTTGGTGTGGACTTGATGGGCTGAATGACCAACTTCCACACTGTTGAGATTCTATGATATTGTGGCTTGAAAAGAGGCAAAGGAGTGATATCAGGAAGGTGTAAAATAGACCCAATATCATTGTAAACTGTTCCGAAGATTTAAGGATGCCAAGTACTCAGTTAAAAATCACACAACACCAGGTTATAGTCCAACAGGTTTAATTGGAAGCACACTAGCTTTCGGACTGCTGCTCCTTCAGTGATGACAGTCACCTGATGAAGGAGCGACGCTCCGAAAGCTAGTGTGCTTCCAATTAAACCTGTTGGACTATAACCTGGTGTTGTGTGATTTTTAACTTTGTACACCCCAGTCCAACACCGTCATCTCCAAATCATGCCACCTACTCAGGTCAGATGTTTCTGCCTGGGGCCCTCATGTGACTCAACAAATCCTGACTGGCAGCGATCGAGTGAAAAGTCCCATAAGGCAGCAGGATTCACATTGACATCGTTTTCCTTCCTTCTTGGCTGTTTCTCTATCTGATTTTTACCACATTGTCACTCAAAGCATGACACAGTTTGCTGGACAGGTCATCGCCCTCCCCAGTCTCGCACGAGCCCCTCCCCATCATTTATGTCATTCAACCGGGCCTCAAGGAGAGCTTCAGAGGATCTTTGAGGAGTTTTCTTTGACTGTCTCTGGACAGCTGGCCATTGGCAAAACAGTACAGAGGAACTTCGATTATCCAAAAAGACAAGGGTGGGGAGTATTTCATTTGCTTAATCGAATGCCAGATAATTGAATGCCGGATAACATAGTTTAGCCAAGCATCTGGACCTTACGATCATGTTCAGATTAACTGAAATTTGGTTAGTTGAGTGCGTAATAATCAATATTCCTTTGTATCTTGTGTGGGACCTTTCCTGACACATTTTTCAGTCTATCAAAGCTGACTTTGGAGAAGTTAGGCTGAATGCTGGCATTCAAGAAAGGTGACCATATTTGTTCAATGGCCATCCCATAAAATCTGGAGAATGTGGTGGAGGTATTTCCGATGGAGTTTCTCTCGCACCTTTCTGTGTCATTGCTACATAATCTAGTACTCACTGCTGTACAAGAGTGTGATGGCCATAACTGCCCTTTGTATTGTGCCTGCTGTTGACTCATGGTAGTCCTTATTGTCAAGCCAAACAGTTACTGCTGGAGTACATTCAAGGCCTAGCTGGTGTGGTTGACTAGTTGGACATTGCCGTTGACTTTGTGATAAAGATGGTTGCTAAGGTATGGGAAGTACTTTACATATTCCAGAGACTCTCCAACATATATAGGTGGTGGTGTGGGCTGATATACGAGACTTTGTTATAGTGTGGACTGGCTGACATTCTTCAATGCTTAGAATTGATGAGATTTGGGCATGTGTCAAGATTAGAGAGGTACTGGAAAAGCACAGCAGGTCAGGCAGCATCTGAAGAGCAGGAAAATTGATGTTTCGGGCAAAAACCTTTCATTCCTGATGAAGGGCTTTTGCCCAAAACATCGATTTTCCTGCTCTTCAGATGCTGCCTGACCTGCTGTGTTTTTACAGCACCACTCTAATCTTGACTCTAATCTCCAGCATCTGCAGTACCCACTTCCTCCGAGATTTGGACACGCCGTCACCGATGTAATACGGTAAGAGAAATCCTTGCCATCATTTGGAGAGTTCGGTCAGGATCTGGTTGTCCCCAAATCGGACCGTGGGGAACAATGTGTAAATAAAACAGTGGCATCTCTTATTGTTATCTTTGAAATTTTGGAAACACGTTTTCACATTTTTCCAGCCACAGTGCGGTAGATTTGGAATGAAATGAGATGAACTACTCACCCCATGCCCAAGGCTGTGGTTCAGGAAAGTGGATTGGATAGTTCAGTAATTTATTTTCTGGCAGGACACCCTTATGTGTCTGAGAATTTGGCTGAAACACAACATTGATTCAAAGTGAGTGGAACTGGGAAAGGAGAGGCAGATGGGGAAGCAAACTAAGAGGTGAAAATAATGTTTCAGGATGTGAGCAATGGAGCCATGACACAAGGTTGGTGGTGCCTGTAAATTTGGATGTATATTTCCCACAGCTTTCCAGCACTCAGAGGTTTTTTCACATAGAATCATGGAAAGTAGGAATAGGGGTAGGCCATTCAGCCCTTTGACATTTGCTGGAAAAGCTCAGCAAGTCTGGCAGCCTTGGTGCAGAGAAATCAGAGTTAACGTTTCCGGTCCAGTAATCATTTCAGAACTGAAGGCTCCATTCTGAGGAAGGGGCACTGGGCCCAAGAATTTAACTCTGATTTCTCTCCATAGATGCTGCCAGACCTGCTGGGACTTTCCAGTAATTTCTGTTTTTGTTTCTTCTTGCATTACCCAGTCTTTTTCTGTTAGAATTGTATTGGTTTCTATGGCAAACCCCTCATTCTTCTGAACTGCATACAATGTTCCAAGTGCGGTCTCACCAAGACCCTGTACAATTACAGCAAGACATCCCTGCTCCTGTACTCGAACTCTCTCGCTATGAAGGCCAAAACAACACTGACCTTCTTCACTGCCTGCTGTACCTGCAGTGCTTACCTTCAGTGACTGGCATACAAGGACACCCAAATCTCATTGTACCGTCCATCCCTTGCCCAATCTATTGTCATTCAGATAGCAATACATCTGCCTGTTTTTGCTGCTAAAATGGATAACTTCCCATTTACCCACATTGCATTTCATCTTCCATGTGTTTGTTCTCTAAAACAATTCACACTGATGTATCTTTGCATCCTTCTCACTGTTGACCCTCCAACCTAACTTTGTGTTGTCACCTCATACCTGGATCTATTGTGGACTCACTGATAGAGATTGGTTGGCCAAAGGCTCCACTATAATTGTGTCTTGGGACGACATGGATTGGAAAACAATTCATTCATGAGATGAGAGTGCTGCTCAAGACCAGCATTCATCGCACTAATTGTCCTTTAAGAGATGGCAGTGAGTGTCATCTTGAACTACAAGATGTCCAAGTTGTTAAGGCGCTGCCATAGAATTGTTAAGACCATGTGCTCCAGAACTTTGGGCCAATGACAATGAGGGAATGGCAAGATACTTTCAATCAGGATAGCATGCAGGGTATCCCGTGTATTTGCCACCCTTCACCTGTCAAAGGAACTGTGTTCCAAAAGCCTATAATTTTAAATAGACCTGTTAGGCTATGTCCTGGTGTTGTGTGACTTCTGACCTTCCCAATCCGACATCAGCATCTCCACATCATGTCTACTGCCATTGCTTTTGGTCCTATCTTCTGAACAAATGTCACATTCCTCTGAATGGTGAGTTTGAAACTTCTGTTATGCAGTCAAAGCTAAACTGATTGCCTCATCTCATTTATATTATTTATCACAAATTCAAGAGTATAAACAGTTTATCCATTTTCACCAGAGGGCCCTCTATGCAGTTGACTGAAGTCATTTCCCTTCCTAGAAATGATGTATTTAAGTTATTGTCTAAACAATATATATTCTTTTAAACAATCTACCTCAAAGAGCGAACCAAAATCAATCTGCATTTCTTTTTTATGTAAAATCGAAATTCCAAAATTGATAATAATTTATTATACACGGGTGTGACAGTGATAGGAAGATGTGACAATAGTGATTTGGTTGAAATGTCTTCCATTGTTATTAAAAGTGAAGAGGGTTCAGATTCCCAGTCAGCAATCTCTGAGAGGAATTGTAAGCAGACAGGCAGTAATTGGATTGTCTCGAGCACTCATGAGGACATCGAGCGATAGACAGAGGAAGTTGAAACCATGCTGAATCAGATTTCCACTCAGGACAGTGAGCAATTATCTCCTCTTAGTGCAAATTCACTAGTGGGGCCTGAGGTGATTAAGAGACAGGCAGAGTGTCCACATTCCCCACCTTCCAATGAAGAACCTTCCACATTAATAAAGAGTATCAGGTGTGTATAGTTCTGAAAGAGTTAAGACTTGATTGAGTGCAATAAGCATTCAAAACTCCTTCCCAAACGCCTGCCCCAGCCCAGCCACTGTGATAATATCACATGGATTGATGAGACGAAAGAAACAGCTTGTTGGAGTCAGACGTGGGACTAATCTTTTCCTTATAATCTCTGAGGGAATGTTAGTCATGGTCATCCAACTTTAAATCATTATATCAGGTAAGGACTAATCCACCTCATTTTGTGTTCACATTTATGGTGTGGTGCGTCTGATGTAGACTTCGATAGTGTGCAGTCAATGTCCAGAATATTCCATGCTCTAACTCCATCCTCACTGTGGTATTTATAGACAGTGATGTGCAACTCTATGATATCATTGTGATGTTGCTCCAAGGTCCTAATGCAGCAATAACTTTGGACTCAATGGTGCCCACACACAACAGATAAAGACAAATGAATGCATATAGTAAAAATGATTCAGAAAGTTCTATAGGTCTTTATCAGTGCTCTATCAGTGGTTAGCACTGCTGCCTCACTGAATCAGGGACCCTGGTTCAATCCTACCCTCGGGTGATTATCTGCGTGGAGCTTGCACATTCTCCCCATGTCTGCGTGTGTTCCTTTGGGTGCTCTGGTTTCCTCCAGAGATGCACAGGTTATGGTGGATTGAATAGAATAGGTAGAGTTATAGGGATCGAGTGGGTCTGGATGAGACGCTCTTTGGAGGGTCGGTGTGAACTCAATGGGCCAAATGGTGTGCTTCCAAACTGTAGGGATCTATGATACATTTAAAACCCCAGTTCAAATGATTAAATGTTTCATCGTGGACCTGAATGCTGGGATTGAGATTGTCGAGTCAGAATTCATGGTGTTTGAACTGGATAGTGACTCTCTCTGAGCGAGGGAACTCCACAAGTAAGAGGGTGCTATAACCTGATGAATTCCTGTGTGAAGCTCAGAGAGCAGTCTCAACCAGTGTTTCAACCAAATTCAGAATTTGCACCAGCTCCAGATGAGATCTGCAGCTCAACCTGTGTACAGAACATCTGGTCTGACAGGGAAAATTAAAGCAAAGATTGACTTGCTTCGCCAAGATACCCCGGACACAGTGAAATACCAAAACCAGAGACATGTCCCATTGTGGTTGTGGCAATACACATACAGTAACATCAGACACTGTCAGCAGAGACAATAGCAATGTTTAAAGGGCTTTTAGACAGATGCAAGACAGCCAGGGAATGGAGGGTTTTGGACCATGTGTAGGCAGATGGGATTAGTTTAGAACGGTCAGTACAGTGGGTCAAAAGGCCTGATCCTCTGCTGTACTCTCCTATGTCCGAAATACCCGCTGTGGATTCACAAATGACTGCCTATGCAAGCAGATCTCCGACAGACGTGGAGAGAAGATACGCTCAGCTAACTGAAAAGGTCGAGGATTGGTTTGGCATATGAAAAATTCCCTGAATACTCTCTCAGCATGGAGTTTGAATTGGTGACGGATTACAATTACTTACTCTTCAAGATCCAAAGCAAGTGTCAAAACAGAAGGATGGTTTTTGTGACAAGTGTACATATTTGTGGTCCATATTGAACATCACTGAAAGACTGTCCAGAATGAGAATTGAACAAGCAGAATCATCATTAGAGGAGGAAGCTTTGTGTGTTTTATGCAGAAGCACTCCCAAATCCCTGTGTCGCAGCTTTTTGCAGTTTATCTCCATTGAAATATTCAACTCCTCTATTCTTCCTAAAAAGTGCACAATTTCTCATTTTCAAATGTTATATTCCACCTGCCAAGCTTTTGCTCAATTTGCTTTAACTGATCTATGTTCCTCTTTGTGTTATCATCACTTCCTGCCTTCTGACCTGTTTTGTGTCATCCTCAAACTTGGCAAGAATACACTCACTCTCCTCATTCAAGACACTAATACATGTTGTAAATAATTGTATTACCAGCACTGATCCCTTTGGCATTCCACTGATTACAGGTTGCCATCCTGAGAATGGCCTATCCTCTGTTTTCTACGTGTTAGCCATGCTCTATCCAGTCAATATTCTACCTCCAACAGCGGGGGCCTTTGTCTTATTAAATAACCTAATGTGTGAGAATGTATCAGAGACAAACAAAAGCAGAACTTGCTGGTAAAGCTCAGCAGGTCTGGCAGCATCCATGTAGAGAAGACAGAGTTCAGAGAAAGGGTCACTTAACTCTGCTTTCTCTTCACCGATGTTGCCAGACCTGCAGAGCTTTTCCAGCAATTTCTAACTTTGTTTCTGATTTACAGCACCTGCAGTTCTTTCAGTTTTATCCTATCTTAGGTTGTCAAACACAGACTTGAGCTGTTTTTGTTAGAGATAAGAAGGTTGAGAAGTGACTTAATTGAGACATATAAGATAATCAGAGGGTTAGATAGGGTGGACAGGGAGAACCTTTTTCCTTGGATGATGATGGCTAGCATGAGGGAACATAGCTTTAAATTGAGGGGTGATAGATATAGGACAGATGTCAGAGGTAGTTTCTTTACTCCGAGTAGTAGGGATGTGGAACACACTGCCTGTAACAGTAGTAGACTCACCAACTTTAAGGTCATTGGCCTGTAACAGTAGTAGACTCACCAACTTTAAGGTCATTGGATAAACATAGGGATGAAAATGGAATAGTGTAGGATAGATGGGCTTCAGATTGGTTCCAGAGGTCGGCATAACATTGAGGGCCAAAGGGCCTGTACTGCGCTGTAATGTTCTACCTTCTACGTTCTATGTTCTACATCACAGATGTCAACTTGTCTATAGATTCTTTCCACTGTCATCGCCAAGGTCAAAGGGGGATGCAAGAGTTGCCTTCTTAGACTGTCAGGTCAGTCCACAATCATGGTCACTGACCACTATAGCCATCACTATGAGGATGTGGTAATGAAAGTTACTGTGGTTAAGGAACAGTGTTCACATTGACTCAAACATTTGCAAATCACAGTCAACTGTCACTTTGTATTCAGACAATGGACCCACTTCATGTCACCCAGGTCCTTTTTGATCACATACAAGGCATGATAGTTGACAGCACACAGTAAGAAAGATGGCCACAGGCAAATGGGGATGGAGAATGCAGTTACGTAGTGATAATATCTCTGGACTAGCAAGCCAGAACTCGGAGCCATTGACAGGTGGTGCAGTTTTTTAGATTAGATTAGATTACCCACAGTGTGGAAACAGGCCCTTCGGCCCAACAAGTCCACCGACCCGCTGAAGCGCACCCACCCATACATTTACCCCTGCATCTAACACTACGGGCAATTTAGCGTGGCCAATGCACCTAACCTGCACATTTTTGGACTTTGGGAGGAGACCGGAGCACCCGGAGGAAACCCACGCAGACATGGGGAGAATGTGCAAACTCCACACAGTCAGTCGCCTGAGGGGGGAATTGAACCCGGGTCTCTGGCGCTGTGAGGCAGCAGTGCTAACCACTGTGCCACTGTGCCGCCCACTAATTTTGAATTCAGTAAAACTCTTGAATGAAGAGCCAGTCTAATGATGACCATGTAACCATTATCGATTGTTGTAAAAACCCACCTGGATCATCAATGCTCTTCAGGGAAGGAAATCTGCTATCCTTACCTGGTCTGGCCTACATGTGACTCCAAGCCCACAGCGACGTGTTTGGCTTTTAGCTACCCTCTGGTCAACTAGCACTAGCAATAAATGCTGGCCTAGCCAGTGACCCCCTCATCCCATGCATGAATAAAACAATAATGAGAAACAGATGAGTTTTGGAAGTTCAAACTGAGACCAATGATTTAAAGCAAATGTTGCAATCATAAGACACCCTGTTTAGAGTAACTCCACAAACTATAATGGGATTGAGCCTTACTGAATTGTTTTTGAATATGGAAAGTACACCAGAATACTAGAGCTGAAGGACATTAGTGATGACCAGGAGGCCTGAGATCAAGATGATGAGAAACTGGTTGCTGCAATGTTTCATGTAAACCTCAGGAATGAAGCTAGATAGTCTGGTGTGGTGCCAGGAGATGAGATGGCAGAGCCATCTTAGGAAAGACACTCAATGTTGTGCACTGTCATCACCAAGAAGGGAAACAGATTCCCAAGCAATCACCAGAAGTGGGACAGAAATTCTTCATGTAGAAAATGATATCATAATGTCAAAGACAGAGCAGCACATGAACCAGATGTCGGAGCTGTGACAGAGTTATAGGGGAAGAAAGAATCAAAAGGGGGTTCCAAAGGGGGCAATGAAATGTCTTAATCCTGCTGAGCTGACCGGAGTTCCTGAGACAAAAGGTACAAGTAAAAGACCATCAAAGCAAAACGAAGATTTTATGTTGTGATTCTGGTGTATGCCAAGTGTTTCTCTTGCAAGCTTGTCATAATTAAAGGGATTAAATTAACTCAATGTGTTTGCAAAATGAAATTTTTATTAACTTTGTTTGCAAAGCTTATTACAATGTGTTTGTAAGTGTTCATTTGTGAAATGCCAGAAAATCATTGGCATGTTTTTGGACTAATAAGGGAGTATTGCAATGATGATGACTTGAATACTAGATACAATATGGAATCTGATAAGATACCGATATGGAATCAGGTAATGTACGGTAAGGAATACTGCACCTCAAACATATCAGACAACATGAGGCTACAATAAATGGACAGCATGTCAGACCCATGATGGGCAGCTTCTCCTAAAGCACACTAAAGTTTGTAAGTGTTTAGTCTGTAATTTAAGATGTTCATTCAGCTTGTCTTATGATGTTGGATTAGAATCGTAAAGTACTTATGGACATCCTTTTACTTTTAATTCCAAAATGTGCTGATTTCAAAAAGAGGATTGCTACGGAGAAACTACAGATTTAAATTCAGTGACTGTCTGGCAGAATCCTGAGTGAAGCCCCATGAAATGTTACACTTAAATTGTCAATGACATTTCAAGCATGGAGAGACGTGACAAGAAGAAATAACAAGTGGCTGACATTTGGTTCTGTTTAACCAGAAAGCCATCTTTTGTAGATATGTCTGTTTTAACTTCCAAAATCTTAAGGATAGAGGCTAAAAAGTCAGTTTTAACTCTGCAGGAATGGACTAGTGGGGCTGAACGCTCTCAGATGTAACATATTAAGTTCAAACTTTAGGATGCCGTATTGGTCATAGTTGAAAAATTATCCTTGTCATTACACCCCTGTGTTGCAGGTAAAGGAGGAATGCTCTCTATTGGAGTGTTGCATACCAAGGATATAGAAGATTAAGAAACTTCAACCGCCCTACAAAGCCAAAACTGTCCAGAACAACGACAACTGTTCAACTATCAATGCCAGTGCTACCAGTGACCTTCACTACAATGGTTACAAACACAAGATAAAGAATTAGAATGAGACCATTTGGCCCATTGAGTTTGTTCCCCTATTCAATCTTGGCTGAACTACGTCTCAAACCCACTATCCTGCCTTCTCGCCATAACCCTTGAGAAAAAGTTATCAACTATCTACTCTTCAAGAGCAATTTAGTGACTGATCCTCTATGTATTTTGTACACGTTAGTCTTTTTGGACTCGGCTTTTATTTTGAATCTGTATGTATATATGTTGCTTCTGACGCTTAGTAATTAATAAATTCATTTCTTTTGTTAATTCATGGTGCCTGTTTAAATTGGTTCCTTTTAAAACATGAGTTCATGGCATCTGGGAGAAAGGTATGCACAAAGGAAGGGGTATTTTCTAAGTTAACTGGATTACAACGAACCGAAGAAATGGGTAAATAAAGAACCAGGTGAGATCCAGTGTGTTCCTCTGCATTCAGAGGCTCAATGGCGTGAAATATCCTGTCTGGAACTTGTCAAAACTAGGATTGTAACAAAGCCTGCAAAGGGTCTTTTTTGTAACAGACAGGATGCAAACAGATTGATAAATCACTGATTTGCATGTAGTTTATCTAGCATCAGTGAATCCTGTAAACAAAATAGCAGAAGCTGACTGGGTTTGACAAGCTACTTCAGAACATGAGTGGATTAGCTGAGCTATGAATTCAGAGGAAATCCTGATTGAGTGATGCTTTGCCAAACCTTCTGTCAGATGTTAAATTCATGGAATGTGGGAGGTTGAGAGGTGACCTTAGAGAAGTTTATAAAATCATGAGGGGTATAGACATGGGTCTTTTCACTAGAATTGGAGATTTCAAGACTGGGAGACACATATTAAAGATGAGAGGAGATTGATTTTAAAAAAGACACGAGGGCACATTTTTAACACAGTGGTTGGTTCACGCAAAGAATGAACTTCCCGAGGAAGGGATGGATGTGGGTGCAATTACAATGTTTAAAAGTCATGATTCGGAGATGCCGGTGTTGGAGTGGGGTGTACAAAGTTAAAAATCACACAACACCAGGTTATAGTCCAACAGGTTTAATTGGAAGCACACTAGCTTTCAGAGTGACGCTCCTTCATCAGGTGTTACGATCGAGCCCTCCACAATCACCTGATGAAGGAGCGTCGCTCCGAAAGCTAGTGTGCTTCCAATTAAACCTGTTGGACTATAACCTGGTGTTGTGATTTTTAACAATGTTTAAAAGATGTTTGGGTAGGTACATGAATAGGAAATGTTTGGAGGGATGTGGGTCAGGAGCAGGCAGGTGGGACTAGTTTAGTTTGGGATTATGTTCAGCATGGACTGGTTGGACCGAAGGGTTTGTTTCCCGAGCTGTATGACTCTATGACTCAGGTTGGAATAAAAGTTTGATAATAATATTCAAACAGAAAGGCTTCTTCTGGGTAATTGATTCTGCATCTCTTCCTTGCTTTCACATTTCAATGGAAGTCACAGACACCAGGTTATAGCCCAACAGCTTTATTTGAAAACACAACCAAATGTCCATGGATTACCCACTGTAAATTGGCAGGGGATGAGGCATCAGGTTGAGCAGGACATGCTCAGAGAATGTCTGACCCAACATCCAGAGGATCAAAACATTCTGTGACAGTGAAAGCACTGTGCTTTCTGGTAAATAATCCCTCATTTGAACTTTGGAAATTAAGTGGGACAGCTATTCATAGACACGGACGGCAAAGAATGCACTGGCATAGCCATTGGACAGTTTGATCTCATCACTGCTGAGTGTGGCTTCCTTTCATCGTCTCAGACTCCTGGTCTGTTTATTTTTTGCAGCCTGCTGTCTGACAATATAAAAGAAAAACTCAAAGGGTCCATTTTTACAGATGTTCCCTCGAACTATGATTGCACTCTGCTGAGTTTTCTCTCTCGCCAACCATACCCTCCTTATCCTCCTGCAGCTGCTGCGCTTGTCTTTTATCTGCGACCCAGCCGATTATCTCTCCTCCCATTTTTTTTTAGATTAGATTCCCTACAGTGTGGAAACAGGTCCTTTGGCCCAACAAGTCCACACTTACCCTCTGAAGAGTAACCCACCCAGTCCCATTTCCCTCTGACTAATGCACCTAACACCATGGGCAATTTAGCACGGCCAATTCACCTGGCCTACACATCTTTGGACTGTGGGAAGAAACCCACGCAGACACGGGGAGAATGTGCAAACTCCACACAGACAGTCACCCGAGGACAGAATCAAACCTGGGACCCTGGTGCTGTGAGACAGCAATGCTGACCACTGAGCCACCGTGCCACCCTAAAGGTTTTGTGAAGGTATCATTTAAAATAGAGAAATGTTCTGTGTTCTGATATTAGTTACTTAGCCCATAAGCACGGGTGTTGGTTTCTCTGGGTCATTTCTCAACGTGTGTAAATATTTCAGTTTGATTTTCTTACAGTGGAGTATAAATAAATACAATTGTATGGAGAAGAACACAGGAAGGAGTGCGTCAGAAGACTCTCACATGTCAAGAGGGGAAGAGCATTTATGTTCTGTGCTGGATATCATGCAGTGAGAAATGTAGCACAAGACAATGTTACAGTAAAGGAATATTAATTTGACACGTTATTGTAGCATTGGACTCATACAGTTGGTGTTGTGGCAACCTCCCAGCCTGGCACAGCGGATGCCCCACATGGCCTCCCAGCCTGGCCTGTTGTTCTGAAGCAGTCTCCCAGCCTCATGATCCTCAAGGCAAAGCCTGGTGTGGATTGAGTCAGGGCCTGGTGTGGACTGGAGCAAGGGCCTGGTGTAGGTTGGAGCCTGGGCCTGGTATGGACTGGAGCCAGGGCCCAGTGTGGACTGGAGCCAGAGCCCAGTGTGGACTGGAGCTAGGGCCCAGTGTGGACTGGAGCCAGGGCCCAGTGTGGGCTGGAGCCAGGGCCCGGTGTGGGCTGGAGCCAGGGCCCGGTGTGGGCTGGAGCCAGGGCCCAGTGTGGGCTGGAGCCAGGGCCCAGTGTGGGCTGGAGCCAGGGCCCGGTACAGACTGGAGCCAGGGCCGGGTACAGACTGGAGTCAGGGCCCGGTGTGGACTGGAGCCAGCGACCAGTACAGACTGGAGCCAGGGCCTAGTGTGGGCTGGAGCCAGGGCCTAGTGTGGGCTGGAGCCAGGGCCTAGTGTGGGCTGGAGCCAGGGCCCAGTGTGGGCTGGAGCCAGGGCCCAGTACAGACTGGAGTCAGGGCCTGGTGTGGACTGAAGGCAGGGCCCGGTACAGAATGGAGCCAGGGCCCGGTTTGGACTGGAGCCAGGGACCAGTACAGACTGGGGCCAGGGCCTAGTGTGGGCTGGAGGCAGGGCCCAGTGTGGATTTTAGCCAGGGCCCAGTGTGGACTGGATCCAGGGCCCGGTGTGGACTGGAGCCAGGGCCCAGTGTGGGCTGGAGGCAGGACCGGTGTGGGCTGGAGCCAGGACTCGGTATGGACTGGAGACAAGGCTTGGTGTGGGCTGGAGCCAGGGCTCGGTGTGAACTGGAGACAGGGCTCGGTGTGGGCTGGAGCCAGGGCTCGGTGTGGACTGGAGACAGGGTCAGGTGTGGGCTGGAGCCAGGGCCCGGTGTGGGCTGGAGCCAGGGCTCGGTGTGGACTGGAGCCAGGGCCCGGTGTGGACTGGAGCCAGGGCCAGGTGTGGGCTGGAGCCAGGGCTTGGTGTGGACTGGAGACAGGGCCAGGTGTGGGCTGGAGCCAGGGCTCGGTGTGGACTGGAGACGAGGTGCCTGCATGGTCTGGGTGGGAGACGTGGTTCTGAAATTTTATTTCTGCACCACTGGACATTTCATTTCTCTATTTTCTGAGATCTTGTAACTAAAGAAGCTGTACCTGCCTAAGTTCCTTCATAAATAGAGGAGTAGAATTAGGCCATTCAGCCCATCGAGTCTGCTCTGCCATTCAATCACTCCTTCACCCCCGTTTTCCTGCCTTCTCTCCATATCCCTTCAACCCATTCCAAATTAAAAATCTAACTCCTCCTTCACTTTACTCACTGTCCCAGCATCCACCGCACCTTGGGGGAGCAAATTTCACAGATTCACAACCCTTTGGGAGAAGTAGTTTTTCCTCAACTCTGTTTCAAAATTGCTACCCCCTTATCCTAAGAACACGACCTCTTCACTTCTGTATCTGAGATGGTGCTGTAAGTGGTGATGTATAAACTTTTCACTGTAATCATTGAGTATATGTGACAACAAAGCTAATTATAAATACTGAAATACTTTGTTCTACTCACTCTATTCCTAAAGAGTTATTATTAATAATATTATGGAAAGGAACAGTTGCTGTAGCGCCAAAGGACAGTTCTTTCATTAGAGAGAGAGAAAGGTGATTGGTGGTGGTTTAATCTGTGGGTCTCCATGCCTTAGGGGAGGGGTGAGGTTGAGAAAAAGAGTCCTTCCTGGGAACCTCAGCTGGTGTGGGAATTCAACTCATGCTGTTGATGTTATTACCTTGCATTGCAAACCAGCTGTCCGATAATTAAGCTAACCAACCCCTCAACACCATTAAACATCAGCCAAGAACAGCAAGCAATTCAAAAAAAGCTTGCAAGTGACAAAATTACCAGTTTTGATAAATCCAGTAAAATATTAAAATTGAACATGCAGTTAGTCAAACCATCAGCCCTTTGTGAGGTCACTAGGACAAACGGGATTCACTCGGACTCGGGTCTTAAATGATGAGGAGATCCGACACAAATCACTCGTTTAAATAAAACCAAGATCTGCAAATGCTGGAAACCTGAAACTAAAACAGAAATTGCTGGAGCAACTCAGCAGGTCTGGCAGAGTCTGTGGGGAGAAAGCAAAGTCAACATTTTGGGTGCAGTGGCCCTCCTTCAGAACTGATCAGAACAATTTACTT
Organism: Chiloscyllium plagiosum; assembly: GCF_004010195.1. Taxonomy (NCBI): domain Eukaryota; kingdom Metazoa; phylum Chordata; class Chondrichthyes; order Orectolobiformes; family Hemiscylliidae; genus Chiloscyllium; species Chiloscyllium plagiosum. The sequence continues at coordinate 6,473,106 of NC_057718.1, read as the reverse complement.
TTAGGGTTTTACCCAGTCCCTTGAGAGGTCTTGAAGCTGAGTAGGCAGTGTCTCTGCCTCTCGGCTTGAAGCTCTAGGCTCATGATGCTAATGAAAGGTGCCATTAATAGCGCTATCCAATAGTGATTGCTTTCATACTAACCTGCTCAGTGATGTCCAGTTTGGGATCCCCCAGGGCCACTTAGCTCCTGACCTCATTATAGCCTTGGCTCAAATATAGACAAAAGAGCTGAATTCCAGAGGGGAGGGGAGAATGACAGCCCTTGACATCGAGGCTGCATTCGGCCAAGTGTAGCATCAAGGAACCCAAGGAAAACTGGAATCAGTGAGTATTGGGGGCAAACTCTCCACTGGTTGGAGTCATACCTGACACATAAGATGGTCGTGGTTATTACAGGTCAGTTGTTTTAGCTCCAGGACATCTCTGCAGGAGTTCCTCAGGGTAATGTCCTAGACCCAACCATCTTCTGTTCCATCATCAATGACCTTCCCTCCATCGTAAGATCAGAAGTGGGGATGTTCACTAATGACTGTACAGTGTTAGCACCAATTTCAACTCCTCAAATACTGAAACTGTTTATGTTCAAATGCAGCAAGATCTGAACAATATCCAGCCTTGGGCTGACATGTGGTAAATATCATTTGTGCTATACAAATGCCACCTGCAAATTTCCTTCCAATTCTTCGTGACTTGGAAATATATTGCCATCTTTCAGTGTTGCTGAGTGAAAATGTCGTGAATTCCCTCTTTAAGGTCATTGCGAGTCGACCGACAGCACATGGACTGCAGTGGCTCACCACTACCTTTGCAAGGCCAACTAATGACAGACAATAAATGTTGGCCCAGCCAGCAACGCCCATGTCCCACCAGAGAATAAAAGGCAGTTCTACTTCAGGACTTGGGAAGATGTGGCATAATACATCAACCAGGTTGATGATCAATCTGCCAGTCAATCCAATACATTCACAGCAAGTGATAGGAGCTGGGCTGTTGCAGAATGATGCAACAACAGCCTGCCCACAGCAAATGATTCCATGGGCAGGTTCTTACCATGATTAAACATCTCACTTGCTCTGAGGGAACAACATATATATATATATATATAGTCCCTGATGAGGAGACTAAACTTAGCCAAAATTCAACATCAACCGCAATTAGGGATTTCTCAAAGCGTCCTGACCAATGCACCTCCTTTCATCAACATCACTTACATCAGCTGATTGCTCATTACCTCATTGCTCTTATGCGACCTTAGTGTCTGAAAATTAGTTGCTGCATTTCTCCACGTTAACCACAATTCAAAAGGGCTTCATTGTCCGTCAAGCATTTTTGGTGCCTTGAAAGTACCATAAAACTTCAAGTTTCTTCTTGGTGAATTACAAATGAAAGTATCCTCATGCTAACTAATTGTTAGTGAATCCTCCTTGCTTCAGTACATCATGGAGCGCTGTCATTAAGCAGATGTTAATTGTTACTAGGCCTGACGCCCCTACATCCGCAAGCAACTTTCTTAAAGGGGCAGTGACATACCTGTTGAAATATTGATGTCACTGAAGGGAAAACTTGCTGTTTTAGGGACAGGTCCAAACAACGACACAAAGACAGAAGCAGATATCACATTCATTAGCAATGAAATACTTATTAGTTAAAACAGTTCAAATAAAGCTAGTTATTCACAAAATCAAAACCTTTTCTTTCCTTAATTCATTCACGGGACGAGGATGTCACTGGCTAGGCAGCATTTATTGTCCACCAAGGACATGCAGGTCCTTAGACTCCTCCATTGCCAGACCATGCATCACGACGGTTGGAGGAAGAGCGCCTCATCTTCTGCCAAGGAACCCTCCAACCACAAGGGATGAACTCAGATTTCTCCAGTTTCCTCATTTCCCCTCCCCCCACCTTGTCTCAGTCAAATCCCTCAAACTCAGCACTGCCTTCCTAACCTGCAATCTTCTTCCTGACCTCTCCACTGGCACCCCACTCTGGCCTATCACCCTCACCTTGACCTTCCTCCACCTATCGCATTTCCAACACCCCTCCCCCAAGTCCCTCCTCCCTACCTTTTATCTTTCCTCATTCCTGAAGAAGGGCTTATGCCCGAAACGTCGATTCTCCTGTTCCTTGGATGCTGCCCGACCTACTGCGCTTTTCCAGCAACACATTTTCAACTCTGATCTCCAGCATCTGCAGCCCTCACTTTCTCCTATAGCAGGCAAGATGTCATCATGCAAATATCGATCTTTCTCACTTTCCCTTGCCTTGGTTTTAGTATGATGGATTCTGTTGGAGTGTTGAGTGAGTCTAGAGTCTAAAATTACATTTATCATTGCTGTTGTTTGTCATTGAGACTCTTCCAAGAGAATGTGTTTCTCCATCATTTGCCCCCAAAGGGAATCTTTTAGTGCTATGGCTTCATTATTAGCACAACAAAGTCAGTTGTGATTAATCCTTTTACCCTCCAAACACATCACCATTACCAATCATGGTGCTTCCCGATTTATCTTTCAATCTTGGATTGGAGACAGCATATAAAGATAGCTGTGCTAGCCTTTCTCAATGACTGCACTTCTTAATTGTGTTGCCATTATTGCTCACTGGGATATAAAACAGCATCGGGGATTGCTAATTCCTTCCAATGTTGAACAATTCCTGAGACACTTGCCCACAGTTCACAGCTTCAAGTTGGAATTGTCACCTCAAAAAAAAATGGCCTGCACTCAGTGATTCCTTTGCAGTCATTCAAGAGAGTAAATGGCAATTATCAACCATAAATAAATCAGGCTCATTGATTTATCCTGCCCTTCGTATGATCAAACATGCCAGGCAACAACATGATAGCATTCCTGCTGAGCATCAGACACAATATAATGAAAAGAGAAAACTGGTAACAGAAACTGCAATCCAGATATGTCCACAGCATAGATAATGACACCTCGTAGAGAACTCAGTCCAACCACTCAGTTCACTCCATCTTTGCTAGCTGAAGACACTGCATGAGTTCCTCTGTTGCCTGAGTCATCCATTGCTGGGAATTGCAGGGACTTTATTTTCACTGTTGAAATAGGGAAGGTGAAATGGCAATGGAAGGAGAAGGGTTATTGGAGAACTTCCTGACCTCCACACTGGAAGGAAGATTAATTGAGTAAACAGATAGTCCTGGACTCTTCCAACTGGAGAAGGAATCAAGCAATGTTGGCAGGGACAGACAAAAGGATGTCACACTGATTATTAATCACACCAAACGAGACATGTTCTCTTTAGGTCGCACTGTGGCTGGGAGATTTCCTCTTTTTTACAAACTATAAACAGAAAGACAGAGCATCCATTAACTGACCCAGAAAGATGAGTTAATCTTTTGGGTGGAATCCAACGCTAAAAGATTAATCCTCGCTTTCTCATGGATGGAGATTTACCTGTTGGGGGTTTCCTGTTCAGATTGAGTTGCTATTGTCTTTGTTCTCCCAACAAGTTAAGATCCTCCTCTAAAGAACAAGAAGAAAAGGGTGGAGGCTATTCATCCCACCAGCCTGAAGCTGGTCAATTTCTTAAACCCCCTCAGAACCTGACTCCCACTGATTGTATAATTACCAGCAGCACTGCAACTCCTCACCCACTTACTCATTCTGTAAGGAAGAGCCTAGACGGTAAGTGTTATCAGGAAGATTGACTGTGCGTAATATCACATCCTATCCACAAGGACCACTGAGCCATGCTTGGAAATCCAGGCTGAATGCTGAATGTCTGGCTCCTCTCCAGACATGGCCAAACAGTGGCCAACAGATCAAGTGAAAACACCGAGGAGGTGGTGTTTGCTGTTCTAACGGCACCCGCAGGACACAGGTGTGTGATGGAATGAGGCCAGGCCATGGTTTTGGGGAGTCAATAAGGACTTCGCAGACGCCCTCCATCAAGTTTTTAGGGCCTTTTGAACAAGGCCTAACGCCCTACTCCCTGCGAGCCTGCAGTCAGTCTATCAAAGGTCCCTTATGACACTCCTCCACATGTTGAACACCTTCTTACTCCACCCCCGCATAACTCTAAGTTAGTACAAGCAGCAGCAAGATGGGGTTACGTGCACAGCAAGGCGTGGTTTGTGGTGTTGAAGCAGGAAGCCATCTACAAGCTTCCACACTATGGGCCTAACCAAGGTAGAGCTAGCAAGCTCCTCCCCAACACCCAAACTCACCTGAGGAGTGGGCAGGTAACTCTAGCCCCAGACCATTGTCTCTTTTTCAGTGCTCTTCAGAAAAGAAGGCAAAACATTTTCAGGTATTTTTGTGTAATAACATGTAATAAAAACTCCTTTTTTTATTTGAGCACAAGGCACAACCAATCAAGAAACAAAACAATTTCCCATCTTCGCAAACTGGATTCTAATACAGTAGGTTGATGGAAGCTCCAGGAACAGAAGATAGGATTAGGAATCGGCCATTCAGCCCGTCCAATCTGTTCCACCTTTTGATATGATCATGACTGATCATCGAACTCAGTACCCTGTTCCCACTTTCTCCCTGATAATTGATCCCTTTAACTCCCAGTACTACATCAAACTCCTTGGTATTTTGATCTCTACTGCTTTCACTGGCAGAGAATTCCACAGGCTCACCACTCCCTGGGTGAAGGATACGTGTTGTAAGGAATGTCACAGGGAGTGTGAGAGAGAGAAGTGCACCAGGGAGCTTGTCAGTTAGTCCAACTGCAATTGAGAGGACCCATGTTGGACTGGGGTGGACAAAGTTAAAAATCACATGACACCAGATTATAGTCCAACAGGTTTATTTGGAAACACTGACTTTCAAACTGAGCAGCACTGGTGTTGTGGGATTTAAAACTGTAACTGAGCAATGGTCAGCAGTGGAATTACTCGAGAAAGGTCAGAAACATAGGCCACAATCCTTCCCATCCCTGGAGGTGTGGAGGGGGAAACACTTCACCCAGTTGGCCCTGAAGAGATACCATCCCTACAATTAGATGCTGAGTTAGAAGGTTTATCAGACAATAGTTAAGACCCTTGAGTGTTCAATTAATAATCAATCAACGGCCTTCACTCACCCCTGGGCAGGTGAGATAAGTGACTAGCTTCCTGATCTGGAAACATAGAAGCATATATAAAAAAAAAATCAGAGTATGAGTAGGCCATTTGGCCTTTCCAGACAGCTCAAGCATTCAGTGTAATCATGGCTCACCACTCTCTGGGTGAAGAAATCTCCTCTTTTCAGTCTAAACGGTCTACCCCATGCCCTTAGACGCTCCCTGGTTCTGAACTCCCTGCTCATCAGGAACATCCCTCCTTCAATTACCCTGCCTAGTTCTGTTAGAATTCTACAGGTTTCTATTAGATTCCCCTCAGTTTTCTGAAGCAGGACAGTCGCTCCTGCAGGTTACAGGAGTATCTCTGTTTGCCCCAAATGTGGGGCCATTTGGGGTAGGGACGGGGTCAAGAGGGTAATTGCTGAAAAACACCTCAATACCTTTGCGTCTGGCACTGGAAACCTCTCTCTGCCATGACGTCCAAAAGGAAAAGTCTAACATTTTGTCATTGGATTCCCAAATGACAAGGCCACCAACGATGATGTATAGGACCCACAACCTGCCAGCTTCTGATTGGTCAGCAGCTTTTGGCGAGACAGGGGATTTCAGCGTCAAGGCCTGTGATTCACTGAGAAGCTCATCAGTCTGCTTTTAATAAGCCAATTGATCCATCAAGCTGTCTCCTTGCTCAGAGCAGGACGTATTTTTTATTCTTTCTTGGAGAGGGTGTCGCTGGCTGGGCTGGAATTTATTGCCCATTCCTAATTGCCCAGAGGGCAGTTAAGAATGAACCTCATGCTGTGCGTCTGGAGTCACATGTAGGCCAGACCAGGGAGTTTCCTTCCTGAGACGACATTAATGAACCAGATATTTCTTCCCCCCAACAATCAGCAACAGGTTTCATGGTCATCATTAACTCCAGACATTTTATTTAAATTAAATTCAAATTCCACCATCTGTCATAATAGGACTCAAACCTGGCCCCCAGAGCATTCCCTGAATTTCTAGCTGACAATATCACGAGGTCATCACCTCCCTCTTAGTTGTAGAATTTTGGAATCATAGAATTCCTACAGTGCAGATAGTGCCCAATCAGTCCTTTCCGCTGAGCCAACCCTCTGAAGAGCGTCCTACCCTATCCCTGTCACCATTGAATACACTTGGGCACCAAAATGGAAAATCTCAAGGTTAGAGTTACAGAGGCTTCAAACCTGAGCTGACTCTTTTAAAGTTCTGATCGACTAATCACTCTTTTCCTTTCCCCTTTTTCCCCGTTCTCTGCCAATGTTGTTTCCTTTCTCAAGTTACAACTGTACCTGCACCCACCATCCTTCCATGTCACATTCCAGATCAGAGCTCATTATCTTAGAAAATCTCCTCATTTCTCCTCTGGTTATCTCGCCAATCACACTAAATCTGCAATCTTGCAAGTCTCTGATTTGGAGACAAGATCTACCAATGGGTCTACAGTCAACACGTTTGGAAATTAAATTTGACTCAACATTTCCAACTTCAGTGCAATTAAACCCTCATGACATTAAGCATGCCTTGCCAAATACATGATGGGAGGGATATGATTGTACTGGAGAGGGTGCAGAGGTGATAGAAACATTGAAACATTAGAAGATAGGAGCAGGAGGAGGCCATTCAGCCCTTTGAGCCTGCCCCGCCATTCATCGCTATCATGGCTGCTTGTCCAACTCAATAGCTTAATGCAGCTTTCTCCCCATAACCTTTAATCCCATATGCCCCAAGTGCTATATCTAGCTGCCACTTGAATACATTCAATGTTTTAGCATCAACTACTTCCTGTGGTAATGAATTCCACAGGCTCACCATTCTTTGGGTGAAGAAATGTCTCCTCATCTCCGTCCTAAATGGTCCACCCAAATCCTCAGACCATGACACCTGGTTCTGGACACATCCACTATCAGAGAATCCCTACAGCGTGGAAGCAAGTCCACACCAACCCTCCGAAGAGTAACCCACCAAAATCCATTCTCCTACAACTCTACATTTACCCCAGACTACTCTATGCTACTTAATTATGTGACCTGCCTGTATTACAGGCAAGACAAAGCTTTTCACTGTGCCTTAGTACACATGACAATAACTTCAATTCACTAATGCACCTAACCTGCACATCTCTGAATACTATGAACATTTTAGCATGTCCGATTCACTTAACCTGCACACCTTTGGATTGTCGGACGAAACCCATGCAGACACAGGGAGAACATGCAAACTCCACACAGACAGTCACCCGAGACAACGATTGAACCCAGGTCCCTGGTGCTGTAATGCAATAGTGCTAACCACTGAGCCACCGTGCCATTGAGAATGTCCTGCCTGCATCTACCAGTCTAGTCCTGTTAGGATTTTATAAGTCTCTTTGAGATACCCTCCTTATTCATCTGAACTCTAGTGAAGACAATCCTAACCTCATCAATCTCTCCTCATACATCAGTCCCACTATTCCCGGAATCAGCCTGGGAAGCCTTCACTGCACTCCCTCGAGAGCAAGAGCATCCTTCCTCAGAAAAGGAGACCAAAACGGCCACAATATTCCAGGTGTGGCCTCACCAAGGCCCTGTATAACTGCAATAACATACCCCTGCTCCTGTACTCAAAACCTCTCACAATGAAGGCCAACATCCCACTTGCCTTCTTTGCTGCCTGCTGCACCTGCATGCTTACCTCAGCGACTGGTGCACAAGGACACCCAGGTCCCACTGCGCACTCCCCTCTCCCAGTTTACAGCCACTCATGTAGGAATCCTCCTTCATGTTCTTACTTCCGAGGTGAATAACCTGACATTTATCCAAATTATATACATCTGCAGTGATTGACCAGGATATTGGCCAAAGTTCAGTGATAGTGATTAGACAGACTGCAGCAACGGAGACTGAGTGGAGAATGATTGAGAGGCAGAAAATTATGAGGGTCTGTTATGGTTGGAGCCAAGTTGATCTCGTTGACGTACAAGATCCTTGATTGGGTTTGTTAGCCTACGTCAATCAAGAAATCCCTGGCTGACCGATATAACCAGGAAGTATACATGGAGTGTGGGCGCTTGCACTCCCAAATTGATTTTCTTAAAGACCGCCTTTTCTGATTTTGGTTGCACTTCAGTCTCACGCTCCTGATCTTCGAGCACCTGGTACGGAGGGGGAGGGCACGCCAGAGGACCTCCTGGTAGGTCTGCTCCTGGGCCTGGCCAAACTGGCCATCAACAGGTCCAGGCAGTGGGCCATGGAGAGAGTTGTTAGGGCCGACTGCCTGCCCCTCTTCCGCAGTTACGTTAGAGCCCGGGTGTCTCTGGAGAAGGAGCACACGGTGGCCACCAACACCCTGGAGTTGTTCAGGGAGAGGTAGGTGCCGCAGGGAGTGGAGTGCATTATTTCCCCCTCCAACTCTATTTTGATTTAATCCCTGCCCTCCCCTTCACTGTTTGATCACACAGCATTGCTCTTTGATGTGAAGGGCAGTGCTTGTCACTGGCCACTCGGGTGTTTCCTTTCTTCCTGGTAGTTGGAAATGAATAAAGATTCATGCACCTTGTGTCTCTCACTGTGTCTCACACCTGCACACACACAACATGAATGCTGGGGAAAATATAAGCACTACCGCAGTTAGGCAGGAATGTGGGAGGAAAAGAGAAAAAACGTATAACCAAGAGATTTTCAAGTGAATGACAAAACAAAAATATAGTTGGGAGATTCTGAGTTGCCAGGGTGTCCGTGTAATTTTATTCTGTGGTTTATCGAACTGTGAGTGTTTACTGATTCCTCTTTGGTGAGTTAAGGGGGGATTGAGGTTCTTCCACATTTCCCTGCTAACTGGCTGTACGGTGGGGTTTGGGGTTTGACCACAATTCCCTGCTAATTGGCTGTACGGTGGGGTTTGGGGTTTGACCACATTTCCCTGCTCACTGGCTGTATGGTGGGGTTTGGGGTTTGGTCTTGTCGCCTCTTTCTCCTGTAAAATACTGTTTAGTATTCACTGTTGACTGTTCTTTTGTATTTTGTACGGTTTGATAAAAAGTAAAAAAAAATTACCAGGAGACCAGAATCAAATACATAACCAGGAGGTTCGAATCTCTGCCGTTCAGGGGACTGACTCCAAGCTGGCTGGCCCTAGCCAGTGTACTGGGCACAAGTGCATAAAGGGTGACCCCTGTTTAGATATTTCCGGGTCATAGACAGGGTTCACAGAGAGAAATGTTTCCCCATGGTGGAGGAATGAATGAACGGGGAGGTGGGGGGGCGGTGTGGGCAACAATTAGGTGAGGTGCAGAAGGTTTAGAGGAGATGGGAGATATATCTTTCTTCCTCAGAGGGTACTGGGAATCTGGAACTTACCTCCTGAAAGGGTGGGGGAGGCAGAAAACCTCATAGCATTTATGAAATATTCAGATGTCCACTTGTGATGCCAACTGGTGAGAAATCATTTGGCAGTTGTTTTTGAATTGATGGATTGAAAGGCCTAGAGAATGTTTCCTCTTCATTCCCCACCTTTTAGTCAAAATTGAAATGGAAATGAAGTTCTGACTCTCATCTCCTTTGCCAATGCCCAGTGCTCTCTGGGCTTGTAGATAGTTGGAGCTTAAGGGCACGGAAAATAATTGGCCAATCAAGGCCCTCACTAGGCCGAAGGGAAGGCCAGTGGTGCTTTACTCATGTCTCATATCAAGAGAACAGTTTGAGCCTTTGGGCAGACCATCAAGGTGGAATTGGTCACTTCCAAGATGCCACAAAGCTGCTACACACTTTGGAAATGTAGTCTCTGTTGGAATATAGGAAACAGAGAAACGTACACACAGCAAGCTCTCACTATTAGCTGTGTGATAATGGCCAGGTTAGGTACTTCTAATGGTGTTGAAGGTCCAGAAAAGATTTACAAGGATTTGAGCTATAGGGAGAGGCTGAACAGGCTGGGGCTGTTTTCCCTGGAGCGTCAGAGGCTGAGGGGTGACCTTATAGAGGTTTACAAAATCATGAGGGGCATGGATAGGATAAATAGGCAAAGTCTTTTCCCTGGGGTAGGGGAGTCCAGAACTAGAGGGCATAGGTTTAGGGTGAGAGGGGAAAGATATAAAAGAGACCTAAGGGGCAACTTTTTCATACAGAGGGTGGTACGTGTATGCATGAGCTGCCAGAGGAAGTGGTGGAGACTGGTACAATTGCAACATTTAAGAGGCATTTGGATGGATATATGAAGAGTAAGGGTTTGGAGTGATATGGTAGGTGGGACTAGATTGGGTTGGGATATCTGGACGACTAGGACGGGTATGACCGAAGCGTCTGTTTCCATGCTGTACATCTCTATGACTCTATGACTCTAAATGGGAAGAACTTCCATCAATTATTTGATTTTTTTGCAGGTAGGACTAGATTGGGTTGGGATATCTGGTCGGCATGGACGGGTTGGACCAAATGGTCTGTTTCCATTCTGTACATCCCTATTACTCTATGACTTTAAGTGTTGGATTGCAGACCATAAGATACAGGAGAAGAATTAAGTCATTCAGCCCATTGAGTCTGCTCCACCATTCAATCATGGCTGACATTTTCAAACTGTTCTCCTGCCTTCTTCCTGTAATCTTTGATCTCCTTACCAATCAAGAACCTATCTATGTCTTAAATCTCAATGACTTGGCATCCACAACCCTCTGTGGCAATGAGTCCCACAGATTCTCTGGCTGAAAAGATCCCTTCTCATCCCAGTTCTAAAGGGTCATCCCTTGACTCCAAGGCTGTGCCCTCGGGTCCTACTCATGGAAACACCTTCTCCATGTCTACTGTATCCAGGTCTCTCAGTATTCTGTGCATTTCAATCAGCTCCCCCCTCATCCTCCTAAACTCCATCGAGCACAGACTCAGAGTCCTCAACCGTTCCTAATATGACAAACCCTTCAACCCTAGGATCATTCTTGTAAATCTCCTCGGGACCCCCTCCAACGCCAGCACATCCTTCCTTAGAAACAGGGCCTAAAACTGCTCACAGTATTCCCACCGCGGACTGACCAAAGCCTTATGCAGCCTCAACAGTACATCTCTGTTCTTTTTTCCTAACCTTTCTGGAATGAATGCTAACATTGCATTTGCATTCGTAATTGCCAACCGACTCTGAATGCTAACCTTAAGCAAATCCTAAATGGGGACTCCTAAATCCCTTTAGGCTTCAGATTTATGAAGCCTTTCCCCATTTTGAAAATAGTCTGTGCATCTATTCTTCCAACCTGCAGGTCTCCTCTGCCTTTCTTAAAAACAATAGCCATTGGGGAAGGGATGGATGGGGCTTTCACATCCAACCAGAAGATCAAAGAGGGCTTCCATTTACTATCTCATGCCACTAATAGCAGCTCTGACACAGAGTTAACCTAGCTTTTGTACTTCAGTGTGAATTTGTCATGACTGAGAAATCCATGCTATCCAGTGAGCCACACAGGCACTGCGATGATGTCCTGCACTGTTTCACCTTCCCTCCTCATTCTCCTGATCGTGTTGGGTGGAATTAGATTTTATGGTGTCAGATTGTAAAGTAACACAATCCAGCAGGTTTTCAACACCTATTGACAAATTCCCTGGTGTGGTTGGTTAACACTTGTCAATAGAAACGCACAAAATGCTCCTGTGTGTGTTGTGCCAGTAAATAATGGAGACTAGTCACTTAGCCATGAAGGAATTGTTTGCGGCTGGCATTAATCATCAAGTTTTCTGGCATTGTATCAGGGCCAGATGTCAAGTGCATTTAAAAATAGTTATTATTCTAAAACGTGTTGACATATTTAGGACTTTATATGTATGTGCATGCATTTCCTTGGCCAGCTTCTGTATTTGATGCAGAGAAGGATGTTTGGGCCATTCCGAAAGGAACCTATTTTCCACTCGAATCACCCGGGTCATGTTAAGGGACACATAAGAAGAACAATGCCTGAAGCCTCCAGAAATTCTGCCGAGCCTTCATTAGACAGTGATTAAACTGGACTTGGTGCTCTGAGTGTAATGTTGATTAGCAGAGCTAAACTAGACTTTGAGAGTTAAAGCACTTTAAAAGAATGAAGTCATGGAGAGCCCCGGATTGACTGATGAAAGACTTATTGAATTGTGCAGCAAAGAACAGCTCCTTCAGCCCATTGAGCCAGTGTCGGCCTATCTCCACACATTAAATTTCCCAGCATCAGTCCCACAGGCCTGAGTGTTGTGCCATTTCAAGTGCTCATTTTCAAAGGTTGTGAGGTTTTCTGCCTTTACTACCCTCCCAGGCAGTGCATTTCTGATTACCACCATCTTCTCACTGAGTAAACAATAAAGACATTTCTTCTGTTCATTGTCTTCCTCAGTGGGGACTCCAGGCATCGTTGAGGTGGCAGGGCCACGGAGCTGGAGTCTCCAGGTTGTGGTAGGTGGAAGCTGGGCTGCCCCGGTTGTAGTAGGCGTGGAGCCGATGTCTCCTGCTTGTGGTAAGCTTGGAGATGGGGCATCCTGACTGTGGTAGGCCTGGAGCTGGTGTCTCCTGACTGTGGTAGGTCTGGAGCTGGTGTCTCCTGGCTGTGGTAGGTCTGGAACTGGAATTTCCTGTTTGTGGTAGGTCTGGAGCTGGAGTCTCCTGGCTGTGTTAGGCCTGGAGCTAGAGTCTCCTGTTTGTGGTAGATCTGGAGCTGGTATTTCCTGGCTGTGGTTGGTCTGGACCTAGTGTTTCCTAGTTGTGGTTGGTCTGGAGCTGGTATTTCCTGGCTGTGGTTGGTCTGGAGCTGGTGTTTCCTGGCTGTGGTTGGTCTGGAGCTGGTGTTTCCTGGCTGTGGTTGGTCTGGAGCTGGTGTTTCCTGATTTTGGTGGTCTAGAGCTGGAGTCTCTTGGCTGTGGTTGGTCTGGAGCTGGGGTCTCCTGGCTGTGGTAGATCTGGAGCTGGTGTTTCCTGGCTGTGGTTGGTCTGGAGCTGGGGTCTCCTGGCTGTGGTAGATCTGGAGCTGGTGTTTCCTGGCTGTGGTTGGTCTGGAGCTGGTGTTTCCTGATTTTGGTGGTCTAGAGCTGGAGTCTCTTGGCTGTGGTAGGCCTGGAGCTGGTGTTTCCTGGCTGTGGTTGGTCTGGAGTTGGTGTTTCCTGGTTTTGGTGGTCTGGAGCTGGGGTCTCCTGGCTGTAGTAGATCTGGAGCTGGGTTCTCCTGGTTATGGTATGCCTGGAGCCCCTGTCTCCTGTTTGTTGGGTGAGTGTAGGTCTAGCACTGGAGTTGGCATTGGCAGCCCATTGGTGAGGTGGGCCCAGTGATGATGAGTTGCTTTTGAAGAGTGGCGACTCTGATGTTACTGGGCCTGGCACTGGTGACTGAAGGGTGGTGGCACAGGTGTTATCAGTCAGGGCTCAGGACTCACGTTAAAGATGGCAGAATGAAGATGGATTCTCTTTTAGCTATATCTGTGTATTGTTTCTACTCTTAAACCCTTAAAATGGCAGCAGATTGTGGCTACATTTGAAACTTTGCACTGTGTTGTTCTTTGGAGAGTTCAAGTGACACCATGATCCCTCAAAACCTCAATTACCCTGTAAATCTCCTGCCTTCACCTTCCAACAATATCCACCTGTTAGTCACCCTTCAATGATGGGGAACCACTGCTCCCTATCCATCCTTCCACGTCCCTCATATACCTAACCACCTTACTCCTACCTCTGGAAGCAGATAGTGTGGATTTGAGAAATCTTCTCCTGAAACTGCGCAGACACTCTGCATATATCAGTCAGCATTGACCTCTGGTTTGGGACCTTCTGTCGTTTATAGCTTTCAGATGTTTGCACAGAGGAAGAAATAGATTAGAGCTTACACAGCTTCCTAACTCTACTCTACTGATTTGAAATTCTTATGTATTCTGACATTCATGTGCATGTACCGCTGGGGGTGCCAATGAGATGTTAAACTAAGATCCTCTCTAACCTCATGTGAAAGATTGCAATGCAGTTTTTAAAGAAGAGCTGTTGAGTTCTCTAACTGCCCTGTTCAATATTCAGCCCATGAGTAAATCACATAAAAAAAAGGTGAATTGAGCATTCATTACTCTTTCTGGGAACTTGCATTACGTAATTGCCGTTTCCCTACATTATAAATGATTGAAATGTTGTTCAAGTCCAGTCATTGACCATGAGCTACTTTGTGGTATCTTGAACTCAAGAAAAACAATAGTTCCTCCCAGGATGGTTGAAACAATGTGTGCAGTTATCGACTCATCATTACCAGTTTGACATTAAATCCACCAGGAATGTTGACTCATTAGGAAGATATCAGAAATGGAAAGCTATAGTTAGCATAGACTTCAGCTCCTGGGACTAATTCCAATGAAACAGTGAAAGTTTTTATACTTGGAAGGTATTTAATACAGTGAATAGACAAAGATTAATCCAGCTCATTGGGGAGACACTGTTGAGGGATCGTCCAAGCATTGTTATGGACTGACTGAAGGGAAAGGTTTGGAGAAATGTCATCATTTAACGAATTATTGAAGCATGAAAAGCAGAGAGTGAATGAGGCAGAGACTATTGTATCCTTAAAGTACAAACTGGATAAACAGGGGATGCTGTAGGACTGCAGCCTGCTATATGGTAAAGTCACCATCATATACTATCACCAGCCCCTAAGGCTCCTCTCTCATAACAGGGAGATGGCTGGTGGTGGTTTAACCTGAGAGAGTCACCATGCCTCAGGTAAGACAAGAGGTTGAGAAGGAAAATCCTTCATGGTAATCTCTCAGCTGGTGAAGGAATATTGTTGGCCTCACTCTGTCCAGCCAGCTAAACCAAAACCATTCTGCTCTGATTTTTACTGATGATCTTGGAATTATAGAAGGGTTATAGCAAGAAGGAGGCCATCCAACTCACTATGTCTCCTATCAGCTTTCCAAATAAGCATTCTGATTTATTGCCACACTCTTGATTTTTCCCTGATACCTGGCACCTTGTGCCTACAGAAAGCACCATCCAATACCCTCTTGAATGGTTTAATTGAAGCTGGCACTCCCACACTTCCAGACAGTGCATTCCTGACTTTAACCACTTATCATGTGAAATAGTTTCTACTCATGCCATATTTGCTACATTTTCAAATCAGGTTAAATTTATGCCCTGCTGTGCTGGATCCTTTTATGAGCGGGAAACGTTTCTCCCGATTAGCTTTATCCTTTAATGATTTTGAAACCTTCTATCTAATCTCCATTTATCTTTTATCTCTGCAATGAGAACTTTCCCAGCCTCTGCAATTTATTCTCATAACTGACGTTCCTCGATGCTACAACCATCGTTGTAAACTCTTTTTGCACTCTCCTCAACACATTCACATCCTTCCTATAATATTGTGCCTAGAACTGAGCTGAGGTCTAACCAGTGCCTTGAATAAGTTCTGAATAACCTCAAGAACGATCTGTGGATTCTGGAAATCAGAAACGGAAATAGAAATTGCTGGAAGATCTCAGCAGATCTGACAACATCTGTGGAGAGAGAGAGAGAAACAGAATTAACATCTGGGTCCATTGACCCTTCATCAGACAAAGGCTTTCTGTGAAACTGTAACTCTGCTTTCTCTCCACAGATGCTGCCAGATTTGCTAAGTTTCTCCCCCAATTTCTGTTTTGTTTCTGAATAACCTCCTTACTCTTGTACTCTATGCCACTGTTAATAAAGTTGAGGATATTGTATCCTTTATTAACTGCCCTCTCCAAATGTCCTATTATTTTCACTGTTCTAGGTATGTAATCACACATGCCTTCAGTTCTTTTAGATTAGAATAGATTAGAACAGTGTGGAAACAGGCCCTTCAGCCCAACAAGTCCACACCGACCCTCCGAAGAGCAACCCACCCAGACCCATTCCCCTACATTTACCACTGGCTAATCCATCTAACGCTATGGGCGATTTGTGTTGTCCATCTGTCATTTCACATTTCACCATGGAGCTACCTCAATCTCCTATTTGCCCACTCTATCAAATTGTTGAAAAATGTGATGCTGGAAAAACACAGCAGGCCAGGCAACATCCGAGGAGCAGGAGAATCGACGTTTCGGGCATAAGCCCTTCTTCAGGGATCCTATAAAAGTCTATCAAATTGTCTATATTCCTTTGGGGTTCTACTATCCCCCTCACAGCTTACAACTCTTCCAAGTTTTGTGTCAACTGTAAACTTTGAAATTGTACTGTGTCCACCAAAATCCGGACCATAAATAAACATCAGGAAAAGCAGGAATCCCAATATTGGCCTCTAGGATCTCCAATACACACTCTCCCCCAGCCTTTAAGCCTGTTGTTGGGCATTGCATTAGATACTTTCTGAAAGTCCATGTGCACCACTTCTACTGCGTTATCCCATCAACTCTTATTGTTACCTTTACAAAAAATGCCAAAACGTTCACTACACATGATCTCAAAATCCATACTAGGTCTTCCAATCAATCCAGCTTTTTCCACCTTTTTTTCCCATGTGGCTACCAATGATAGAGGCTGTCATGTTTCAAGGTAGTCCCCTTCAAAGAAATGCTAGAAAACACACAATAGGAAGGATTTCCCTTGTTAAGTATTTTAGTCAAATTACAAATGTACTATAAATGACCACGCGACATGACATGTCCTTGAAGGGGAAGAAATCTTGTAAATTTTGTGATAGTGGTCATTCTAAGGAATAGGCACCTTAGGAAGATAGTGAAAACAATTATTACAGGTCCACTAAAATTTCAATTATTCAGAAAGTAATATTTTGAGATGTGGTGGATAAGATATTTGAGACAAGGTATTTGGTGACAATAACTTGGGAGGAACAGGTGACTATGATTCAGAAAAATCTCCAGAACTGAGGGCTTTACTTCACCTCACTTCTGGGGAATGCATACACTCACTCCATAGACGTGGTTAGTCAACAATTCCACTACCATTGTATCATGTATCATTGTATCATCCGTTGTATCATCCTAACAGGGTAAATACAGGAAGGATGTTTCCAATGAGCCACGTCCTAAGAATATGAGGTAAGCCATGGACAACTGAGATGAGGAGAAATATCTTCACTCAGAGAGTGGGGAGCCTGTGGAATCCTCTGCCATAGAAGGTGGGTTGTGGCCAAAATATTTCATGCCTTCAAAAAGGAGTTAGATACAGTTTTCAGAGCTAAAGGGATCAAAGGGTGCGGGGGAGAAAGCCTGAACAGGGGACTGAGTTGGATGATCAGCCATGATCCTATTGTTTGTTGAAGGCCAAATGGTCTAATCCTACTCTAGTTTTCAATATTTCTAACATCCAGGCTGATGCAGGTAAATTCGGCAGACACTGTTTGTTTTCTTGCTGAAGCTCCTCGATGCTGCCTGAACTGCTGTGCTCTTCCAGCACCATTGATCCAGAATCTGGTTTCCAGCATCTGCAGTCATTGTTTTTACCTCTACTGTTTGTTTTCTTGTTCAGCAATCCTCATTTTCCTCACCTCTTACTATCAGAAAGCAGAGTACATTTTACTCTATTTACTTGAATCGATGTGAAGTGATTTGGCTCAACGCTTAATTAGAAGAGTAACACCAACTGCAACACATCTATCCCCACATACTTTATGCTTACATTAGCTGTTTTGAATTAAGGCTCACACTAATCATTGCCACTTTCACCTACTGTGCACTTGTGAGAAACTATTTTGAGACTGTTCCAGCGTTACTGCATTACCCATTGGCAGACACTTCTCTGACACTGATGTGGTCTGGATTTCAACCCAAATCTCATGGCACTGACAATTCCCCGAAGTGGCCACTTTGTTGATATAGCTTTCTGACCGACATAAGAAGTAGTCACAAGCAGTCAGCCAGGACTTCAACCACAAACAGCCTTCCCTGAAAACACAGACACTGAGAAAAGCAGTTCAGATAACTGAGGCATGAATGGAACCTTGTTCAAACTGAACATAACTCTCTCGTTGATGCTGCAAATTCTCACTGATATCAAAATTATGAAAAATTATGTGTTGATAAAACCCAGTCAGGGAAATGAGACTTCATACTGGCCTTCAACATGAGGAGATTCACAATGTTTCAGTCTCAGAGAAATTGAGCTTCTGGCAAAGAATAGGGGATCGCTGAGCTCTTCGTGAATGGATATGAATATGTCAGATGTCTGTGGCAAAAGCACTCCATTTCATGTAGTTCAGTCCAAACATTTAATTTGTTAAGTCGATGTCTCTCCATGCTTTTCCTTAAAGTAGAAAATTTCCATCGACATATGGGATGGTCTTTGTTTACAGTGAACACAATGTAGCATCCAAATAGAATTCTAGACCTGTCCTCTGATGAGAACATGCCATTCGCAGGGATTCAATCTCTTCGCCTGTATTTAACAGGATTTCTGTTGGCGTTGGCCTGTTTATTGGTGTGAAGGGTTAAAAGTAAAACTCAAACTGCTGATTACAACTTCAAAGTCAGGACTTCAGGACAGATTCTGGGTTCAAAGTGAAGTGAGAAGTTTTTGGAGCATCACTCCTTTTGTTTCAGTTATAAATCAGGAAGGGATTCAAATATTGTGAGGTGCAGGACGAGAAGATGGAGTTAAGGCCCCGGTCTGATTAGCCATGATCTTATCAAATGGCATCGCAGACTTGAAGGATCGAATGACCTATGCCTGCTCCTATTTTACCTGTTCTTCTTAAGCCCAGTTTTGGTGCACACCCAGAGTGAGAGAAAATAGGATCAGGAGTGAGCCATCCAGCCCTTGGCATTGCTCTGCCATTCGATATGATCATGGCTGATCATCCAACTTCGTCTCCTGTTCCTGCTTCCTCCTTTAGCCTTCAGAATTACATCTAACTCCTTCTTGGAAACATTCATTTTGCTGGCTGTGGCAGAGAGTTCCAGAGGCTTACCATTGTCTGGGGGAAGAAATTTGTCCTCAGAGAACTTTACTGAGGCCTTGAAAGAGATTTCTGTTTCTTCTTTCACCACAGGCAAGGTACCGGAAGACTGAGGAATAGCCCATGTTGTTCCTTTGTTTAAGAAGGGCAGCAAGTAAAATTCAGGAAATGTATAGGCTGGTGAGTCTGACGTCAGTAGTAGGGAAATTATTGCAGAAGATTCTTCGGGACAGGCTTAACTTGCATTTGAAAAGAAAGGACTTATTAGGGATAGTTGGCATGACTTTGTGTAGGAGAAGTCTTGTTTCACAAACATGATTGAGTTTTATTGAGATTGTGGCAAAGATGATTGATGGGAGTAGGGCAGTTGTTGTTATCTAAACACTTTACCAAAGCATTTAACCAGGTCCCTCATAGTAACTTTTGCAGAAGATTAAGCCATATAGGATCCACAGTGAGTTGGTAAGTTGGATGGAAATTGCCTAGTCATAGAAGACAGAGGATAGTTGTGGAGGGGTGGTTTCTTAGTGGAGATCTGTGATCAGTGGTGTTCCACAAGGATTAGTTCTGTTGTTAGTAATAGGTTTCTGAATGATTTGGATATTAGTGATCTGATTAGTAATTTTGCAGATGACATGAAAATTGGTGGAGCTGTGGATAGTGAGGATGATTGTCAAAGAATACAATAGAAAGTTGGGCAGAAATAGGACAAATGAAATTTAATCCAGGCAAGTATAAGATGATGCATTTTGGGAGGTCAAATGCAGAAGACCAATATATAACAAATACTGGACCCTTGTTATTTAGAGGGATCTTACAGTGCAAATCCATAGCTCACTGAAATTGGCAACACAAGTAGACAAGGTAATAATGAAGGTATATGACACACTTGCCTTCATTATTCGGGGCATTGAGTGTTAAAAATTAGCAAGTCATGTTGCAGCTGTATAAAACCTTAGTTAGGGCACATTTGGAATATTATATGCAGTTCTGGTCGCTGCACTATAGGAAGGATGTGGAGGCTTTGGAGAGGATACTAAAGAGGTTTATCGGATGCTGTCTTGATTGGAGTGTGTTAACTGTAAGGAGAGGGTGAACAAACTTGGATTGTTTTCATTAGAACATTAAAGGCTGACAGAACTCTAAAAAGTCATAAGGGGCATGGAAAGGGTGGATAGTTGGAGTCTTTATCCCGTGTTAGAGACCTGAAAAACCGGAGAGGATAAGTTAAAGATGAAAGGGAAAAAGTTGAAGGCAGATGTGAGATGCAAGTTTTTGACACAGAGGTTGGTAGGTGCCTGAAACACCGCTGCTAGGAGAGGTGGTAGAAACAGATACAATAGTAATGTTTAAGAGGCATTCAGACAGACACATGAACAGGCAGGGAGTAGAGAGATAGGGCAGATGGGATTAGTTTGGAATGACATCATGGTTGGCAGGATGTAGGCGAACAAATCAGGAAAAGGGACTGACTTTGAACCTGCTTCCCACAGGGATCTTTAACAGTGCTCACTGCCATCATTGAAGAACAGCTTACTTATATTAAAACTCCTTTCCTGGGAGGGGGGTGGAGGGGGGGAGGGAGGCTGAGGAACGGGAACGCAAAATGCCTGAGCTCTAGAGATGCCTGGCTGAAACCTGCCACAGTCAAGAATTTCCTGAAATGCTGTCTCATTATCACAGTCAAAGTTGTCAATTTAAATGCCAGGTCTCTAGAAATCACTTAACTGTATTGATTTCTCTGGCACACTTTTCTTCCTTTACAAAGTTCATCTGTTTGCATTTATCGATATCAAACTCACTTGCTTCTGACCGCACATTTCCTATTTTCGAGCCTACGTTCTCCAGAACAGTTACGATTTGGGGAGACATCGGCTCCAATGTGATGCCCCCCTTGCTGGAGGATATTTCCTGACAGCCTGTGCTCTCCAGCAACAGGGTGGTTTTATCGTCTTGGTTTTGTATGGAGGCTGGTTTCATAATAAAAGGATTTATCATCAAATATTTTCCATTGGGTTTTGGGATAACTCCTGTTGGGCAGCCGAAGGACTCTCCTTGCACTGATGCTCAGCAGCCCCTTATGAGCCATGAATGGACTTCAGGCATTTGGCTCAAAATTTTTGTGGTAGGCCAAAGTCTTAACAAGCATTATTTCTGGGTGTCAATGTGTTCCAAGTGCATTCCTTGCAAATATCGCAATATCTTTCACGACTCATTGCCTGCTTCCTACCATTACAGCAGCGACCACACTCCAAAAAAAAACACTCACTAGCTGATGAGTGCCTTGGGATGACTTGACCTTGTGGAAAGCTCAAAAGAAATGCAATTCTTTGTAAGACTGTCTGCTTTAGAATTCACAATACTTTATGGCAAGCATTAGTGATACTGTTGCCAAACGTGGTCAATTGCGAATCCTCCATAGCCACTTACATATGGCTGAAAGGAACTTCAAACAATTGTATTCCTGTGTTCTCTAACCTATATCATTCAAAGAGTAGGGCCAATCAGGGATATCATAGAGAACTTGTGTATAGAGTCTGAGGAGGTAGGGGAAGCCCTAAATGAGTTTTTTGCTTTTGTCTTTACTAAAGAAAAGGACCTTGTAGTGAATGAAACCATTGAGGAGCAGGTAAGCATGCTGGAATGGATAGAGATTGAGGAAGCTGATGTGCGGAAAGTTTTGACGAACATTAAAATTGACAAGTCGCCAGGGTGAGACCAGATTTGTCCACGGCCGCTTTGGGAAGTAAGAAATGTGATTGCTTCGCCACTTGCGAAGACTTTTGCATCCACGCTCTCCACCGGAGTCGTACTTGAGGACTGGAGGGAGGCAAATGTAATTCCTCTCTTCAAGAAAGGCAATAGGGAAATCCCCGCAATTACAGACCAGTCAGTCTCACGTCTGTCGTCTGAAAGGTGTTAGAAAGGATTCTGAGGGATAGGATTTATGACCATCTGGAAGAGCATGGCTTGATTAAAGGCAGTCAGCACGGCTTTGTGAGGGGCAGATCATGCCTCACAAATCTTATTGAGTTCTTTGAGGATGTTACTAGACAAGTTGATGAGGGTCGAGCGGTGGATGTGGTGTATATGGACTTCAGCAAGGCATTTGATAAGGTTCCCCATGGTAGGCTCGTTCAGAAGGTCAGAAGGAATGGGATACAGGGGAACTTAGCTGTCTGGATACAGAATTGGCTCGTCAACAGAAGACAGCGAGTGGTAGTGGAAGGAAAG
>NC_057718.1:6359285-6450584 GCF_004010195.1 Chiloscyllium plagiosum | reverse complement strand
AAGAGAGGTTGACTGAGCTCGGACTTTTTTCATTGGAAAAAAGAAGGAAGAGAGGAGACCTAATTGAGATGTACAAGATAATGAGAGGCATAGATAGAGTTGATAGCCAGAGACTTTTTCCCAGGGCAGAAATTGTTAACATGAAGGGTCACAGTTTTAAGCTGTTTGGTGGAAAGTATAGAGGGGATGTCAGAGGCGGGTTCTCTACGCAGAGAGTTGTGAGAGCATGGAATGCGTTGCCAGTTGCAGTTGTGGAAGCGAGGTCATCGGGGATATTGAAGAGACTGCTGGACACGCGAATGGTCACAGAAATTTGAGAGTTCGTACATTAGGTTTACCTTACATGAGGATCAATGGTCGGCACAACATAGTGGGCTGTAGAGCCTGTTCTGTGCTGTACTGTTCTATGTTCTATGTTCTATGATGTAGGACATGACTCAGAGGGGTGCACTCTCTATCTCTATCAGAACGTTGGATGGGTCGTTCTGCTAGAACATGTATTTCATTAATGCAAATTCACTATAACGCAATTGGCAAATTGGGAACACTGTTTCTAGATTGGAACGAAAGTTTCAGGGTAGTTGTTATGAGGGACTTTAACTTCACCAATATTGACTATAGCTCAAGCCATTGAAATGGGTCAGTTTTTGTTCAATGTGTGCAGGAGGGTTTTCTGACACAGTATGTAGACAAGCCATCAAGGGGCGATGCCATATTGGATTTAGTACTAGGGAATGAACCCGGCCAGGTATTAGAAATGGAAGTAAGTGAGCACTTTGGCGATAGTGACCATAATTTGTTTATGTTTGCAATAGCAATAGCAATAGGCAGGGATAGGTATATACCGCAGGGAAAGGGGTAGAACGGGGGAAAAGGCAAAAATTATGTGATTAGGCAAGATTTCAGGTGGATAGACTGGGGAAGGAAACTGCAGGGATGAACACACTTGAAATATGGAGCTTATTCAAGGAACAGCTACTGCAGCTCCTTGATGAGTATATACCTATCAGGCAGGGAGGTAGTTATCGAGAGAGGGAGCCACGGTTTAGTAAAGAAGTTGAAGCTCTTGTCAAGAGAAAGAAAAAGGCTTATGTGAGGATGAGACATGAAGGCTCAGTTAGATTAGATTCCCGACAATGTGGAAACAGGCCTTTCAGCTCAACAAGTCCACATTGATCCTCTGAAGAGCAACCCACCCAGACCCATTCCCCTGTATCTAATGCTACGGGCACTTTAGCATGGCCAATTCACCTAACCTGCAAATCTTTGGACTGTGAGAGGAAACTGGAGCACCCGGAGGAAACCCACGCAGACACAGGGAGAACGTGCAAACTCCACACAGGGAATTGCCCAAGGGGGGAATTGAATCCAGATTCCTGGTGCTGTGAGGCAGCAATGCTAACCACTGAACCTACTTGAGAGTTATAAGTTAGCCATAAAAGATCTAAAGAGGGGGCTAAGAAGAGCCAGGAAGGGACATGAGAAGTTATTGGCAGATAGGATCAAGGAAAACCCTAAAAACTTCCAAAGGTATATCAGGAGTAAAAGAATGATCAGAGTAAGATTAGGCCCAATCAAACATAGTAGTGTGTGGAATCTGAGGACAGAGGGGAAGTGCTTAATGAATACTTTTCGTCAGTATTCACATTGGAAAAGGGCAATGTTATTGAGAATATGGAGATACAGGCTCCAAGATTAGATGGAATTGAGGTTGACAAAGAGGAGGTTTTAGCAACTTTGGAAGATCTGAAAATAAATAATACCCCTGGGCCTGATGGGATTTATCCTCAGACTCTCTAGGAATCCAGGGAGGAGATTGCAGAGCCTTTGGCTTTGATCTTTATGTCATCATTGTTGACAGGAGTAGTGCCAGAAGGCTGACGATGGCAAATGTTGTTCCCTTGTTCAAGAAGGGGAGCCGTGACAACCCTGGTAATTATAGACCAGTGAGCCTTACTTCGGTTGTGGGTAAGATGTTGGAAAAGGTTATAAGAGATGGAGGGGGTGGATTTATAATAATCTGCAAAGGAATAATTTGATTAGGGATAGTCAACATGGGTTTTGTTGAAGGGTAGGTCGTGCCTCACTAACCTTATTAAGTTCTTTGAGAAGGTGGTAAAACAGGTGGGTGAAGTTAAAGTGGTTGGTGTGGTTTATATAGATTTCAGTGAGGCGTTTGATAAGGTTCCACATGGTAGGCTATTGCACAAAATATGGAGTTTCGGGTTTGAAGATGATTTAATAGTTTGGATCACAAATTGGCTAGCTGGAAGAAGACAGAGGGTGGTGGTTGATGGGAAATGTCCATCCTGGAGTTCAGTTACCAGTGGTGTACCCAAGGATCTATTTTGGGGCCTCTGCTGTTTGTCATTTTTATAAATGATCTGGAGGGGGGCTTAGAGGATAGGTTAGTAAATTTGCAGATGACACTAAGGTAGGCAGAGTTGCGGATAATGCCGAAGGATGTTATGGGCAACAGAGGGACATAGATGAGATGCAGAACTGGGCTGAGAAGTGGAAACTGAAGTTTAATGCAGAAAAGTGTGAGGTAGTTCACTTTGGAAGAAGTTACAAATGCAGAGTACTGGGCTGATGGTAAAATTCTTGGCAGTGTAGATGAACAGAAAGATCTCGATGTCCAGGTGCATAAATTCTTGAAAGTTGCCACCCAGGTTGATAGGGTTGTTAAGAAGACATATGGTGTGTTAGTGTTTATTGGGTGGGGGATTGAGTTTCGGAGCCACGAGGTCATGCTTCAGCTGCACAAGACACTGGTCAGGTCACACCTGGACTATTCTGGTCACCGCATTATAGGAAGGATATGGAAGCTTTGGAAAGGGATCAGAGGAGATTTACTAGTATGTTGCCTGGTATGGAAGGAAGGTCTTAAGAGGAAAGGCTGAGGGAACTGAGGTTGTTTTCTTTGGAGAGAAGAAGATTGAGAGACTTAATCAAGACGTATAAGATAATCAGAGGGTTAGACAGTGTGGACAGTGAGAGCCTTTTTCCTTGGATGGTAAAAGCTAACACGAGGGGACCTAACTTTAACTAGATTGTGGACAGATATCAGGGGTAGTTTTTATACTCAGAACGGCCTGCCTGCAACAGTAGTAGACACATCGACGTTAAGAGCATTTAAATGGGCATTGGACATACATATGGATCATAATGGAACGGTGTAAGTTAGATGGGCATCAGATTAATTTCACAGGTTGGTCCGACATGGAGGGCCAGAGGGCCTGTACTGCGCTGTAACATTCTATGTTCTATGTTCTATGTAAAGCGCAAATATTTAAAATGCGTGTTGGCTGTTACGTGATTACATCGCCAACACTTTGAGCGTCGTTTCTAAAGCGCAATTTCTCTATACCTCGGGGTCGCACAAGAATGGAAATATCATGTTATAAAAGAATCGAACAGTAGCTTCAATATCCTCTCCATGCATTTGAATAGAAAATCTAAATTAAAAATTCCCTGTGCAGAAGTGAAAGATATCCACAATGCTGTAAGTGCCGTGTTTGAGCTGAAATAATAAACCATCATCAAAGGAGCAGCGCTCTGAAAGCTAGCGCTTCCAATTAAACCTGTTGGACTATAACCCGGTGTTGTGTGACTTTTAACCGAATCAGGATGGGTTGTCAAATCCATGAAACATTGTATTGAAGATTGAAATATTGGTCTTGTAAACTCCAATGACCCTCTTAGTACAATTATTAAATTGTCAACATGTACAACACCCATTTATATCTGTGTGGAATAAGATTTTGTCTTTGGAGAAAGGGGGGGGGGGGTGCTGTGGTCAGTGTGTCATGTCTCATGATGAGTATGTCAGTCTACCTTGAAGAAACAAGCTGATGATGTTATCAATGTATTTTCAAATAAGTTCTCAAATTGCATCGTACCTCAGATCACTTGAAGCATGTTCTGCAGTTGTAATCCAATATGATCATATGAGCCCAGACACTTCCGTGCTTGAGGAATGCAGTATTTGTATATAGTAATTAGTTGTAATAAATGCCTGATGGGCTTTTCAATACTAGGGTATCCATGCACAGTTTTTCATTTGATAGGAGTGCATTGATCCATCAGGCAATCTACCCAGCAAATGCAAACTCACCCTTACCCTCCTAAGAGTAAGTCACAACTTTCCCCATAGTTCAATATGTTTCTCTGAAGTTACATTGATCTTGAGTTGAAGCAGAGCAAGAAAAGATTTATGTTGTCCCTGGAGCGCGTGATCCAATCTATGCATCTAGTGGGAGCGGCAATAATTCATTTTAGGTTTGAAGATAATTCTATTCTGATAAACTTTCTAAGAAGTCACTCCTGGAGAGTTGGGACTGTTGGGAAAAATTGACATCTCTTACATGTTGCTGGTTATGGTTTGGAGATGCCGGTGTTGGACTGGGGTGAACAAAGTTAAAAACTCACACAACACCAGGTTACAGTCCAACAGGTTTAATTGGAAGCACTAGCTTTCGGAGCGTTGCTCCTTCATCAGGTGGTGGTGGGTTGGTTAATGTTGCTGGTTGGTTCTCAAAACTGTCTTCTTGAACACCACAGTATGTACAGTGAAGTTGCTCCTATGTGTTTTATTAATATATCTTTTATTGATATCATGGCTTCAAAGGTGATGGACCTCATTCCATAGAGAGAATGGAGAAGCTTGGGCTTTTTACCTCAGAGAAGAGAATGCTGAGAGAACAGTTTAAATCCCAAACTATGTGAGGGTTAGACAGAGGAGATGGAACAGTGCAAATCAGATCCTAAACACTGTCTGCTCAAAAAAAGAAGTCCTACTATCACCTGCTCATTAAATCTGTCCCCTTCAGTTCCATTTGCTGTCTTCCCTTCATTTTCCTTTACCACCAGTCGTCATCAAATCACCTCTTCAAAATGGCGGTGGAGTAACAGCGCAGTGCAGCAGGTCCCTGCTTGTGCGTGGCTCGTTTACTCTTTATGCTTTTATTTTTAAGTCTTACATTTTCTTTTCCTGTTCTTTAACTATTGTTTTTTCTTTGTCTAATCTACTTTCTGCACAGAAAATAGAACATAGAAAAGTACAGCACAGAACAGGCCCTTTGGCCCACGCTGTTATGCCGAGGATTAATCCTAATCTAAAAAGAAATAATCTAACCTACACACCCCTCAATTCACTACTGTCCATGTGCATGTCCAGCAGTCACTTAAATGTCCCCAATGACTCTGCTTCCACCACCACCAATGGCAACGCATTCCATTTATTCGCAACTCTCTGCGTAACGAAACTACCTCTGACACCCCTCTATACCTTCCTCCTAATATCTTAAAACTATGACCCCTGTGAGAGTCAATCCTGCCCTGAGTAAAGGTCTCTGGCTATTCACTCTATCCATGCCTTTCATTACGTTGTACGCCTTGAACAGGTCACCTGTCTTCCTCTTTCTCTCTAGAGAGAAAAGTCAGAGCTTAGTCAACCTCTCTTCGTAAGACAAGCCCTTCAGTCCAGGCAGCATCCTGGTAAACCCTCTCCAAAGCCTCCGTTTCTTTCCTATAATAGGGCGACCAGAACTAGACACAATGGTCTCACCAGGGACTCACAGAGCTGCAGCAAAGTCTCACGGCTCTTAAGCACCCCTCCCCCCACCTTCCCCGTTAATAAAAGCCAAAACACCAAATGCTTTCTTAAAAACCCTATCCACTTAGGTGGCAACTTTGAGGGATCTATGTACTTGAACACCAAGATCTCTCTGTTCCTCAACACTGCCAGGAATCCTGTCTTTAATCCTATATTCAGCATTCAAGTTCGGCCTTCCAAAATGCATTACTTCGCATTTATCCAGGTTGAACTCCATCTGCCATTTCTCAGCCCAGCTCTGCATCCTGTCAATGTCACACTTCAGCCTGCAATAGCCCTCGATACTATTAATGGCACGCCAACCTTTGTGTCATCGACAAATTTACTAACCCACTACTCAACCTCCTCATCCAAGTAATTAATAAAAACTACAAAGAGCAGAGGCCCAAGAACAGAGCCCTGTGGGGGACCATTCAACACTGACCTCCAGGCAGAATACTTTCCATCTACAACCATTCTCTGCCTTCTGTCAGCCAACCAATTCTGAATCCAGACAGCCAAATCTCCCTGTATCCCATACCTTCTGACTTCATGAATGAGCCTACAATGGGGAACCTTATCAAATGCCTTGCTGAAGTCCATATACACCACATCCACTGCTTGGCCTTCGTCGACCTGTCTCGTCACCTCCTCAAAGAACTCAATAAGATTTGTGAGGTATGACCTGCCCCTCACAAAGCCATGATGACTGCCTTTAATCACATTATCCTTTTCTAAATACTCATACATCCTATCCCTCAGTGTTCTTTCCAAAACCTTGCTGATGTAAAACTGACTAGTCTGTAATTCCTAGTAATTTCCCTATTCCCCTTCTTGAAAAGAGGAACAACATTCGCCTCCCTCCAATCTTCCGGTATGACTCCTGTGGAGAGTGAGGAAGCAAATATCCTCACCAGCGGCTTAGCAACCTCCTTTCTTGTTTTCCAGAGCAGCTGAGGATAAATCTGGTCTGGCTCTGGGACTTATCAATTTTAATGTTTTCCAAACTTTCCAGCACATCAACTTCCTTAATCTCGATCTGTTCAAGCCTGTTTCCTAGCTCCTCAAAGTTCTCATCCACAACAAGTTCCCTTTCCTTGGTGAAAACCGAAGCAAAAAACTCATTTTGGGCTTCCCCAATCTGCCCAGACACCACGCACAAGTTCCCTACGCTATTCCCGATCGGCCCTACCTTCTCCCTGATCATTCTCTTATTCCTCACGTATGAGTAAAATGCCTTTGGGTTCTCCCTTATCCTTCTTGCCAAGCTTTTCTTGTGCCCCCTCCTGGCTCTCCTCCGTCCATTTCTGAGCTCCTTTCTAGCAAGCCTGTAATCTTCTAAAGCTGTGCTAGATCCTTGCTTCCTCCACCTTACGTAAGCTGCCTTCTTCCTTTTGATGAGAAGTTCCTCTGTTCTCGCCATCCAAGGTTCCTTAATCTTACCCCTTCTTACCTGTCTCAGAAGAACAAATGTATGCATCACTTGCAACAAATGCTCCTTAAACAGTTTCCACATGTCTGTTGTGTCCTTTCTGTGGAACAATTGCTCCCAATCTGTACTTCCTAACTCCTGTCTGATAGCTTCATAGTTTCCTTTTCCCCAATTAAATATCTTCCCATAGTAATTGCTGCTTTCCCTCTCCATGACTTTGGTAAATGTGGTCACTGTCACCAAAGTGTTCTCCCACCACGAGATCTGACCACTGCCCTGGCTCATTGCCAAGCACCAAATCCAAAATGGCGTCTTCCCTCGTCAGCCTGTCTACATACTGAGTAAGGAAGCCCCTCCTGAATACACCTGACAAAAACAGCTCCATCCAAACCATCTGCACTAAGGAGGTTCCAGTCAATATTGGGAAAGTTGAAGTCACCCAAAGCAACAACACTGCTACATCAGCATTTTTCCAAAATCTGCCAGCCTATGAGTTCGTTGATCTCCCTACTGCTATTAGGGGGTCTGTTAAAAAAAAAAACCCAATGAGGTGGCTGCTCCTTTGCTGTTCCTAACTTCCACCCATAAAGACTCAGTAGACAAACCTTCCTCAACAACCTTCATTTCTGTAGATGAGTTGCACTCTCTAATTAGCAATGCTACACCCCCTCCTATTTTTCACCCCTCCCCTCCCTGTTCTTTTGAAATGTTCTCAACCCTGGAACATCTAGCAACCATTCCTGCCCCTGTGAAACTCATGCCTCTATTATGGCCACAACATCATAGTCCCAAGTACTGATCCATGCTCTAAGTTCATCAATCTTATTTCTGACACTCCTTGCATTAAAGCAGACACACTTCAACCGATCCCATTGTTTCATTACATGTAAAACCTCCCTGATAGACTCACTACATCCTGTCACTGCCCCATCAACTACACCCCTCTCAGATATGTAGCTCTGGTTCCCACCCCACTGTATGTGAGCTGCGAGTCTGTAGCAAGAGATGACCCCCACATCAATGGCAGTATTCCTGAGCGGCAGGGAGACAGGGAACAGGTAACCCAAGGAGATGAAAGAGGGAACAGGCAGCTCGAGGAGACAAGAGAGGGTACAGGCAGCTCAAGGCAATGAGGGAGGGAACAGGCAGTTCGAGGAGATGAGAGAGGGGACAGGCAGCTCCAGGTGATGAAAGAGGGAACAGGTAGCTCGAGGAGGCAGTCAGGTTGGTGTCAAACCTTGTGAGGAGTGCAAGCCCAGCATGGCCCAGTGCTTATGGACTGTGATGTTGAACTATTAACTGTGTTTCTTTGTTTCCTTATGGTTTAGTAAGAAGGACTGTAATGTTTAACTTCACTTTCCTTCTTTTTTTTCTGCTATGTACCACAATTCTGTGCCGAGGTACATTGTACCCAAGATGGCGCCATAGGTATCAGCTTGTAAACGTTTCACTGCACTCATGTGAGTGAGCACGTGTGACAATAAAAAAACAATTTAATTCTTTCAAATCCTCTTTGTTTAAGGAGAACAATCCCACCTTCTTCAGTCCCTCTATATAATCTTGTCTAACGAATCTCCTCTGCATCCTCCTGAAGGGTAGGTGTGAGGTTCTAGCTGGGCCCAACCGGCATTCCATAAAGCTTTAAAGTCAGAAGTCACATGATACCAACTTATAGGCCAACAGGCTTATTTGAAATCACAAGCTTTCGGAGCGTAGCCCCTTCATCAGATGAAGTAATTTCACCTGATGAAGGAGCAGCAGTCTGAAAGCTTATGATTTCAAATAAACTTCTGGGACTGTAACTTGTGTTATGGACCAGGCCAGACCCCCTCAAAACCTTTCAAGAAAGTATCCCAGGCCTTAACTTTCCCAGTTGTTTTAAGCAGGTATAGCATGGATATTCTAGGAGTGATTCAGCTGGTCAAACCACTTAGTTTTAAACAAAACAGAATTTATTTACAAGATTACCAAATGAAACGCAAACAAAACAGAATACAGAATAACTTAACCTATCCGAAAACCCAACAGATTATCCTACCTTAATGATGTTGTTACAAATTCTTGCAACAATCCCCATAAATACCCCTTGGCACTAAGGTAAAATCAAACCCGGGTCTTCCAGGAGAGAAGTCAGACAGGGTCAGCATAGACCTGCTTCTTTGGGTCCAGCAGGCATTATAACTGCCTGACTGCTTTCAGTGAATAGCCAGACTGCCCAAAAATAAAATCAAACCAGAGAGAAGCTAAGCTGGGAGAACTGGCCACTCGCCTTTCAGTGTACAAGTGTGTTTTTTTTAACTCGAAAGCCTTTTGTTTGAGGCAGTATCTGTTAGCTATAATCAAATTGGCCCCAAAACCCTTCCAAGCCCAGACTTGTGTTTTTACGACCTTTGGAAAAAAAACCCAAGGACAGCATACCTTGCTAAAGGAGCAGCTTCATTATGCCCAGTGTGATTTCTGACTTTTTCCACCTAGCACCTCCACATCATAGTTTGACATCATCATTATATATTATGTTGTTTATTCTCTCCCACGTTCAGCTTGTTATGACTCTCTCTTCAGATCTTTTCCTGTCTTTGTGTAATTAAAACAGTTAGCTCTCTCATGTATTTCAGTTCAGAAGAAGGATTATTGATCTGAAAGGGGAGCTTTGTTTTTCTCTCGCAGCTGCTGTCTGATCTGCTGACTGTTTCCACAGCTGCCTGTGGTTTTTTCAACTGATGAATGTGTTGCATTTGAGCATCACCAGCAGAGGGACCAATGTATAGCTCCATTAAGCTCCTCTGACAATACTTGCTGGTTCTCAAACTAGACAGAAGTCTGAAAGGCTGGAGATAATACCTCCTCATAATGTAAAGCTCCATGGACTCACCTGCCAAGCCCCAAAATATGTGCCGGGATGTTAATCTAGCCCTCCGAACCAAACTATTCAACTCTGACCATTTCCATACCCCAGGTGACTCATCCTTGCTCTCCTTCCAACAAGAGTGCATTGTGTATTTGGCTGGTGACAAGACTTGTAAATAGACTAGATTTCAGGGAAATGTCGATAGCTTACTTAGTTTCCCAGTGACACATTATCATACATGGCTAAAGTTTGTTTTCCTCAACTAATCTGAGAACTTTTAAAGAATCTGTATTACAATTAACATTGTGACAGTCTTTTCTATTCAATGGTGAATATTCTGTGCTTTCGATAGCTCTGCTGCCATCTCCATTCTGTGTTATACATCAATTTTCAGCCCGGAGTTATGCTTCAAACCGCACAGTGTCAGTCCTGAGATGGCTATGCTTTTATTCCTTTTTATTCATTCATGGGATGAGGGTGTCATTGGCTAGATCAGCACTTATTGCCCATCCCTAATTGCCCAGAGGACAGTTGAGAGTCACCCACATTGCTGTGCGTCTGGAGTCACACGTAGGCCAGACCAGGTAAGGATGGCAGTATCCTTCAGTCAAGGACATCATTGAACCAGATGGGTTTTTCCAGCAATGGATTCACGGTCATCATCAGTCTCCTAATTCCAGGTATTTAATGAATCCACATTGCACCATCCACTGTGACAGGATTCAAACCCGTGTCCCCAGAATGTTATCATGATCACTGAATTAACAGTCCAACGATAATACCACTAGGCCTCCTCTATGTTAGCCTGTATTGATTGCACTATCTGCCAACTGCAAGTTGATACACACAAATCCCTGTCTCCAAATGAAGGCCAAGGAGTTCTCACAGGAAGAAAGATTATACAGTTTATGGTTGCATTAAATAGACAACAGGACAAAGCAGTCGCAGTGTGTGGTGCTGGAAGAGCACAGACAGTCGGGCAGCATCCAAGGAGCAGGAGAGTCGATGTGTCGAGCATAAGCCCTTCGTCAGGAAAGCAGCCCACTTGTGTGACAAAAACCAAAAAACACAGATGCTGTAAATCAAAAAGAAAAACAAAAGTTGCTGGAAAAGCTCAGCAGGTCTGGCAGCATTTGTTAACATTGATTTCTCTCCACAGATACAGCCAGACCTGTTGAGCTTTTCCACCATGTGTGACATCCCATCGAATGTCTCCAGTGTTCACTCCCTCCACCCACTGAAGCATAATGGCAGCGGTCTGTACAATCTACAAGATGCACTACAACAACTCAGCAAGGCTCATTCAACAGCTCTTTCCAAAACCACAACCACTACCCTCTAGTAGGACAAAGACAGTAGATGCATGGGAACATCGTCACCTGCAAGTTCCCCTCCAAGTCAGACAACTTTTTGATTTAGAAATATTTTGCCATTCCTTCATCATTGCTGGGCCAAAAGCCTGGAACTCCCTTCCTCACAACACTCTGGGTGTATCTGCGCACCAGGAGCTGTGGGATTTCGGATAAGTGGCTCACCACCACCACCACCTTCCCAAGGGCAATTCAAGATGGGTAAGAAATGTTGGCCCAGCCAATGATGCCCACTGCCGAGAACAAATCTCATGAAAGCTTGAATATCTAATATCATGTCTTTGTCTACTTTGAAAGAATTAGTCAGTGCAGGAGCTCATTTGACTCAGCAAACTCCGGTTGAATCATAGAATCCCTACAGTGTGAAAGCAGGCCATTTAGCCTATCAAGTCCATACCAACTGTCCAAAGAGAATCCTACTCAGATCCAACCCCTACCCTATCCCTGTAACCCTGCATTTACCCTGGCAAATCCACCTAGCCTGCACATCC
This sequence comes from Chiloscyllium plagiosum, assembly GCF_004010195.1. Classification (NCBI taxonomy): domain Eukaryota; kingdom Metazoa; phylum Chordata; class Chondrichthyes; order Orectolobiformes; family Hemiscylliidae; genus Chiloscyllium; species Chiloscyllium plagiosum. The sequence goes on along the minus strand of NC_057718.1, from coordinate 6,438,847 downwards.
CTCAACACCATAGTCAATTTAGCACAGCCAATCCACTCTAACCTGCACATCTTTGGACTGTGAGAGGAAACCAGACACCCGGAGGAAACCCTCGCAGACTAAGGAAGAATGTGCAAGCTCTACACGGAGAGTCACCCAAGGCTGGAATTGAACCCGAATCCCTTGCGCTGCAAAGCAGTATTGCTAACCACTGAGTCACCGCGCCACAGCAAAGCTTGAAAATAAGTATCCAATTTGCCCCAGTATAACCAAACAAATCTACCCCCTATCCCAGATCGTGACCCTGCCACCACCACAACTTTCCAAGTAGCCCATGTGGGTATAGATTCTTGTGATATTGGTTTATTGCCGAGAATCTATAATCAATGGGCTACTTGGAAAGCTGTGGTGGTGGCAGGGTCACGATCAGGATAGGGGGTAGATTTGTTTGGTTATTCTGCGGCAAATTGGATAATTCTTGGCAAATTGGATACATCCTATTCAGAAGACAGTGAAGGACTTTCTTCTTGAACCCGGCCAGGCAATGTGATGTTCCCATGTTACTGTCAAGCAGGAGTTTAGAGATTTCAATGATGACACCCATCACCAATTTTGGCAAGGGTTTCTCCCTGTGTGTCCTTTTACATGTTACCTTCCCAAACATATCTATCCACATGCCCCCCCGGCACCTCATGCATGTTATTCTCCTTCTACCCCAGGTGGATGTACTGACCATTGCCCAGACCTCCCAGCATTCCTTGCGTAAGTGCCATCCTTGAAATTGTTGGTCAATCGTTAGCTGTCCACAGCCTCAATGCACAGTTCCTTCAAATTACCACAGATCGAGAAACATAGAAAATGGGAACAGGAATAGGCCATTCAGCCCTTTGAGCTTGTTGAGCCTGTCCATATGATCAACCAATTCAGTACCCTATTCTCACACTCTCCCTATACCTTTTAATCCCTTTAGTCCAAAGAATTACACTTAACTCCTTCTTGAAAACATTTAATGATTTGTCAACTGCTTTCAGTGGCAAAGAATCCCATAGGCTCACCACTCTTAAGCATCGTTGGATTTTGTTGGCCATTCTTAACCATTTTTTGCATGGATTATGCCAATCTTCACCAGATGTTTCATGGGTGGAATCTTCCTCTCTGCCTGCAGGTGATCCTGGAGGTGGAAGAGGTATTTATTGAGGTGAGGTGGTTTTGTACCTAGACTTCATTGCTTGTTGGCTTCTAACAGAATTACACTTTGGACGGGAATAACCACAGCTCATGTTCCTCCCAATTGAGACCCTTCGCTGGCCATTCAATGACTGTTTAAAGGCTTTGTCCTGTTGCTACCTGATCTACCCATCTGCAGATGGGCTCCTCTCCGTGTGATGTGAGTGAGACAACTTGAAACCTTACAGTGACCATGTGACCTTGTGGGGGCAGAGGGAGGGATGTGACTATCCCACAATCAGAGACTCAAAGCCTGACTGTGGGATTGGATATAAGGAGGTGTGGGAGAAAGAGTTGCCATTCCTTTGCTACTGACATCCCTCACTCCTTGTACCATGCATCCAACCCCCAATCCACAATCCCCACATCTCCCCCACCCCATCTCCCCACCCAACCTGCTTAGCTGTGGCCTGGGACACTGCCACCTGAACATGCCAAGGGTTAGCATTGGGCAGCACCACGGCCTCCTCAATGATGATGCCGAATGCAAGAGCTACCAGGCTCAGATCAATGTACGGTTCTTACTAGATGGGGCTTTTACCACCCACCACTCCCCTCAAGGGCCTTGATTTGAGGGCAACTTCCTCCACTGATTCAGCCCAATTGGTGTGGGTGTTGGGTGGGTCTCCTTCAAAAGGACGGGCATGGGTCTCTCAGCAGCTCCCCAGGCAGCAGCCCACAGCCCAGAAACCACACCAAGATTCCAGTCGACATTTCTGTTGCCTCTGTTAATGGTCAACACACAAGAAAGCACACGAATGACTCTACCAAAGCCAAGTTCCTCAAAAATGGTCACACCCCAATAGAAAACCTTGATGGGAGCTCCGTACAATGAGGTTAATAAAATGCTACGATTGGACAATGTTGTTACATGAGTGCAACTGTTGGAACATGAGCAAGATATTGGAAGATAAATTGATCAGAAATTAATTTAAAATTACGAAATAGTGTAGGGGCAAGAACCATTTTCTTCCATATTACTGTTCTTGACATTTTGGCTGCAGCAGAGTTTTCCATCAATATGAACATTTCACATGCGCAAGTAATTGCTAAAAATATTTTTATTCACTTGTGGGATATGGCAACGTGGTCATGGTAGTTAATGATCCATGACCTCTGCAGGGAGTCCACCTAAGCAAGAAATGATATTTTTCCTGCATTAGAAATTAAAAATCTTCCCTTCAGAAGAAAAGTCTCTATGCACCAACATCACCAACAACTAGTTGCGTTGATATTGTACCTTTTTTTAAAAAAGTCACTGATGGAATGTGGGCAACGAATGCTGGACTTGCTTGCAATTTCCACGTCCCAATAAAGAACATAAAAGGCACAATGTTATGCGATTCATTGTTGATGCTTGATTGGGCTAAAACATCCCAAGGTGCATTGCTCAGAGTCAGACATGAACCAATGAAGGAAGCAGAGAAAGGAGGTACTGGAATGGATTTCCAAAAATTTGAAGGATGTTTTGAAAGAGTGATACAGAGAGCAAGGAGATTCCAGAGCTTTGACTTGTGTAGCTAAAGACAGAGCTACCAACGGGTGGAGTGAATGAAGTCAGTGATGGAAATAAGGCCAGTCTCGGAGGAATGCAAAGCTGCTGGGGCTGTGGGAAATTATAGTAGTGGGGGGAGTGGGGTGTAAAAGAAAGCCAGGAAACTGAATGATAATTAAGGAACCAAATAGGATTGATGAGGTAAACACATGCAAATTTGGATACAATAACAACACCTCAAGTTTTCATAGAGTAGAAGTTAGGAGGCTAACCAGGAGAGTATTGGAACCATTAAGGCTGGACGTTATAGAAATACATATGACACTTTGACCAGAGGATTGGTTGAGAGGGGGTGAACAGCTTATGCAGGTGGAATTATATGCGACGTCAACTAAGGATGGGCAATAAATGTTGGCTCAGTCAACAGCACCCACATCCCAGGAATGAATAAAGAAAAGATCTCGATATTGGAGCAGATTTGTAGTAAGAACGTCCACTCTTGGTCAATAGGATAATATTATGATGAAGTGGAAAATAATTGAGGTGTACCTATCCCTGCAACTTGATATCTAACTCATTAAAAGTGAAGGGAGTCAAGACCTTGGCTCTTTGCAAACATTTTAAAGACAGTTAACTGGCAATTACAGTTAGAGAAAGATCCTGTATAAACGTAATGCCTACAGTAGTGGAGTACTGTGTCCAGTTCTGGTCGCCCTGCTATAGGAAGGATATTATCAAATTGGAGACTGTTCAGAAAGGATTTACCAGGATGTTGCCAGAAATGGAGCGATGTAAAAATAGGCTGGATATGCTGGGACTTTCTTCACTGGAGCTTAGGATGTTGAGGAGTGACCTTATAGAGATTTATAAAATCATGAGGGACATGGATAGGGTGAATGTCAGAAGTCTTTTCTTTGAGGTGGGAGAGTTCAAAACAAAGGGGGATAGTTTTAAGGTGAGAGGAGAAAGATTTAAAAAGTTGTGAGGGGAAATTTCCACAGAGGATGGTTTGCGTGTGGAATGAATTTCCTGAGGAAGGGGTGGGTGAGGGTATAGTCACAACATTTAAAAGACATTTGGATAAGTACATGAATAGAAAAGGTTTGAAGGGATAGATGCCAAACGCAGGCAGGTGGGAATAGTTTAGTTTGGAAACAAGGTCAGCGTGGACTGCTTGAACCAAAGGGTTTGTTTTCATGCTGTGTGACTCTATGACTCTATGCCACTAAGAGAACTTGGATTTAGTCTGAATCCAATTCCACTTGGGAACGCAGGTGTCTTCAGCAGGGAGCTTGGAAAAACCAATAAGAAATTCAAAAAGTGTAAACAGTTATTTGGCGAAAAGTGCATTTGGTTCAAGTTCAAGCTCAATAGAAACTGTGGGTTTGACTTGCAATAAGGTACCAGAGGAACAACCTTTGCACTGGAAATGTGTGCAGAGATTTTTATTTAAAGGACTTGCCTTGACAAAGCTAAGGCCTGTACTTTTGCCATGACAAAGAGCCTCTCTGTTGTGCTGAAAATGGTGGAAGTGACCAAAACCAGCAAGTTCCATCCTACAACCATGATGCTTGCTATTTTTCTCAGGATGGGACATGTTTTCTGACAGCGTAGACAGGAAGAAACGTTTCCTCTTCATGGGATCAATGCCTGGGGTGGTATAGATTTAATGAAAGTTTCGAGGATTTGTGAGGAAAAACCCTTTTTCACCCAGAGGGTGGTGGGAATCTGGAAATCCCTGTCTGTAAGGGGTGGGAGGGGCAAAACCCCTCATCACATTGAAGAAATCTTTAGATGTACTCTTGTGATGCCAAGATACACAAAGCTATGGGTCAAGTGCTGGAAAATGGGATGAGGATTGCTTTTGACGCAATGGGCCGATGGGCCTTTTACTGGATGGTAGACAACCATGATTCTATGTATAAGCAGTTCATGGTGGCCATTTAAATGGTTGGGTTAATCCAGTGAAATGCGATTTGCAAACCTTGAAGTGTGAAACATGAATAGTGTAAATGAATGCATGGAAGTACAGCTTGGAATTTGATGGATATTTTTGGGTCGGCAGGATACCTCTTTGAATCTAATCATGGGATAACTTTAGTGAAAGCCAAATGTCCCTTAAGGGAGGCGAGGATCTTTTTTGGAATGGTTAAAAGTGGACATAAACATGCAATAAAAAAACACATAAACTCTTTACTGGAACTGTCAGCAGACTGGTCAAAATCAACATGTCAATGGAAGACATTTACGAGATATTTCATAAAACAAGGAATGGATGCATTCCAACAAGTAAAAACAATTTCAAGGAACAACCAACCATCTATGGTTAATGAGAAAAGACAAAGATGATATCAAATATAAAGATAAAACACATCATTATGCAAAAATGAATCGTGTGATAAATGATCAGACTGAATACAAATGGCTAAAAAAAATGTAGGTAATAACTACAGAATGGGAGAAAGATAATGGAAACATAAAAACAGCCAGTAACTGTTTCCGTAAGTATTTCTAAAAAGTAAACAGTTAACACAATGAGAGTCTCCAAAGAGGTACGCTGGCTATCTAAATGGGTGCAGAAAGATCATCCATGTGCCCACCAGATTAAAACTTCAGGATTCACATTCCAAGGTGACCGAAATCCAACTTGAATGGGGATGGAATCAACTAGCTGCCTCAGCAAAAGGAGCAAATGTGAATCCCAGTCCATTCCAATCCCGATCCTGTGGAAGTGGGACATTTTCGAGGGTGACACTGGCAATATTTACCATCCTCGGGTGTTTTGCCACGACAGTGAGGCTCCCTGTTGCGGTAGAAGTCTGCGCTCCTTTGTTAAACTGGACTTTTCTTATTCTCAAGCAATGCATCCTTGAATAGACCGCACTCATTGCATAATGCAATATTTAGCTGCACCGAAGGATTGAGTTAATCGGAGGTTCATATGGATGTGGAAATACCAGGGAAACCCCTGCTTCAATATCCTTTCTACTGAGCAGAGAAACTCAAAATTAGTTAGCACCCGTGGACTAGAGAGGAAAGGAGAGTCAGCCAGAGTTCCCACGGTTGATTAATGGTCCAAACTCTTATGTTGGATTTTAGAATGGAATTGCGTGAATCTTTGGTACCTTGTGTAACTCTTGTTTCATGAGTGAGAATTGGCACTTTGATAAGACCCCAGAGTTCTATCAACATACCTAGGAGTGGATTCAGTGATGGGTTTGAACCTACTATTTTTCAATCAATAAAGTTCATTGAGTCAGAGAGATGTACAGCACAGACATAGATCCTTCAGTCCAACTTGTCCGTGCTGACCAGATATTCCAAACCAATCTAGTCCCAAAAGCCAACATCTAGCCCATATCCCTCTATATTCTTCCTATGCATATACCCATCCAGATGCCTTTAAATGTTGTCATTGTACCAGTCTCCACCAATTCCTCTGGCAACTCACTCCATACACACATCACCCTCTGCGTGAAAAAGTTACCCATAGGTCCCTTTTTAATCGCTCCACACTCACCTGAAACCTATGTCCTCTAATTTCAACTCCCTTGTCCTGGGCAAAAGACCTTGGCTAATCACCCTGTCCATTCTCCTCATGATTTTATAAATCTCTATAAGGTCACCACTCAGCTCTGGGGAAAATGGCCCCAACCTATTCACCCTCTCATTATAGATCAAACCCTCCAACCCTGGCGACAACCTTGTAAATCTTTTCTGTACCTTTTCAAGTTTCACAACATCTTCCTTAAAGCAGGGAGACCAGAATTGCAATGCATACAACATTCCATAAGTGTCTTAATCAACGTCCTGTACAATAAAGTGCTGAGGAATGTTTTAGATTGCCATAATATTTTTTCCTCCAGAGAGTGGGATGGCTCGATGGTTAGCACTGCTGCCTCACAACACCAGGGACTTCAGTTCGATTCCAGCCTGAGGCAACTGCCTGTGTGGAGTTTGCATAATCTCCCTGTGTCTGTGTGGGTTTCCTCCTGGTGCTCTGATTTCCTCACACAATCCAAAGATATGCTGGTTAGGTGAATTGGCCAGGCTAAATTGCCCCATAGTGTGCATGGATGTTTAGGTTAGGTGCGTCAGTCAGGGGCAAATGTAAGAGAGTGGGTCTGGGTGGGCTACTCTTCGGAGGGGTCCCTGTGGACTTGTTGGGGCGAAGGGAATGTTTCTAATTCTAAAACAAAAATATTCTAACCTGTTCACTAAGCTCTGCAAGGAAGTAAACATGGCATGGAAAAATGCATGGAAATATTACATGGATAAATATGAAGATATCTACTCTGCTTGCAAAAACAGGAAGACAGATTAATATCTGAATGGTCTTAAATTGGGAAAGGTGTCTTTGTATATCAGTTGCTGAAAATATACAGGTTCAACAGTTAACAAAGAAGGCGACTGGTACGTTTGTCTTCATAGTGAGAGGATTTAAGTACAGGAGCTAAGATGTCTTGCTGCAACTGTACATTGTCCCTGTGAGGCAACACCCCAGAGTGCTGTGTGCAGTTTTGGTCTCCTTATCTCAGGAAGAATGTTCTGGCAATGGAGAGGCACCAATGGTTTAGCAGACTGATTCCTGGGATGGAAGACTGACGAAAGAAAGAGAGACAGGGTTGATTAGGGCTATATTCACAAGTTTATTAAAACAAGGGAGATCTCATCAAAACCTATAAAATTCTAATAAGACTAGACAGAGTAAATGCAGGAAGGATGTTCTCAATAACCTGGAAATTTGGAACCAAGGGCCACAGTCTAAGGTTATGGGATAGACCAACTGAGGACAGAGATGAGGAGGAAGGTCTTCACCCAGACAATAGGGATGCTAGAGACTTCTCCACCACAGAAGGAGGTTGGGGCCAAAACATTGAGTGTTTTCAAGAAGGAGTTAGATATAGTTCTTAGAGGTGAAGGGATCAAAAAGATAAGGGGAGAGGAGGGGTGGACGATCAGCCATGATCGTATTGAATGGTGAAGCAGGCTCGATGGGCCGAATGGCCTACACCTGCTCCTAGTTTCTATGTTCCTTACCAACTTCAGCCTAACTATGCCACATCACACACCATGCTTACCTGCCCTTTGGAATGCTACAGCATCTTACTCAGTGATAACAATTTTCCATTATAGAGTTAACAAGTTTCTGTGCAGCAGTGAGGGTACACTGCTTGATGTCCCAAAGGTTAGATGAGTATAAAATCTGTCAGGTGTATTATGTAAGAGCTTTTCAATGGCAACACTTTGAAGCTTTCCCTCATATCTCTCCAATCAACATCTATCTCTTACTCAGCATCCCAAAAGCAAATGATCTGGTCAGGAGTTTGGGTTACACAAAACCTGGATGGTATTTTGCAAGGTTTGTGAAGGTTTGTAGCTCAGGTTGAGGTTTAGGGTGTAGGCTTGCTCGCTGAGCTGTAGGTTTGATATCCAGACGTTTCATTTCCTGACCTTCAATTGGAGGTCGCCACTCATGATGTTACCTAGCCAGGTAATGAAATATCTGGATATCAAACCTACAGCTCAGCGAGCAAACCTACGCCCTAAACCTGGATGGCACCTTTCCTTCAATGGGACAGCATCTCCACCAAGGCTGTATTCCACATTTTTTGTGACATCCTTGTGATTTGAAAGATACTTTGAAAATATGGGTTATCTTTTACACTGAGTCAGCAGTTTGAGAAAATGAGTCATGAGAAATGTTCAAAGCCAGCATTGTGCTATCTCCCTCTGAAACACAGTTATCGATGGAATTATATAGTTGGGCTGGAAATAAAATATTTTATTCATATCTGTCTCACATTAGCTCCAGCTCCAGCCACATTTGACAACATATTTTTGAATTAGTTGCGACAAGGGGACGAATTCAGGATGGCCTAATGCTGAGTGATTGAGCAATGGACATATTGCATTCTATCTTGCATGCCCTGCCATTGTAGCAACTCTTTACATTCCACACAGGACATGCAATCTCCGAATTCCCTCCATCTTGGATGCAGTCATGGGTTTGGGAGATCATGGATTTGGGATCTGACATGTTTGGATCTCCAAAAACTTGGACAAAGGGTTCCAACTGGTTTCTTGCTAAAATAAGCATTTGTTTTTACCCCAGGGGTTTGGTGTAGGCCTGGTCACCACAAACATGTGACTGAAGTTCATGTGGGCACTCTATCAATAGCATTGGATGTTTAGTCACACCAAACAACACGGACTGCTCATTTCCACATCTAGACTATTTGGGGGTTTGGGTTTGAGAAGCACACGGTAAATATTCGGAGTATTCATGCATTTATCAGACTAGTTAAAAAATAATGAGCTTTAAGTCTCGTGAGATGCATTTCTTTTGTATATTGGAGGGGAATTTAGATTTAGATTGGATTACAGTGTGGAAACAGGCCCTTCGGCCCAACAAGTCCACACCGACCCGCCGAAGCGAAACCCACCCATACCCCTACATTTACCCCTTACCTAACACTACGGGCAATTTAGCATGGCCAATTCACCTGACCTGCACATCTTTGGACTGTGGGAGGAAACCGGAGCACCCGGAGGAAACCCACGCAGACACGGGGAGAACGTGCAAACTCCACACAGTCAGTCGCCTGAGTCGGGAATTGAACCCGGGTCTCTGGCGCTGCGAGGCAGCAGTGCTAACCACTGTGCCACCGTGCCGCCCACAGGAATGAGTGAGGGGCGCATTGGAACTTTGTGAATGGAAATACTTGCAACTGATTGTTGTCATCTCAGCACCCTCCCCCCTAACCTATCACCTTCATCCCCTCCCCCACTCACCTATTCTATTCTATGCTACTTTCTCCCCACCCCCACCCTCCTCTCACTTAGCTCTCCACCCTTCAGGCTCGCTGCCTGTATTCCTGATGAAGGGCTTTTGCCCGAAACATCGATTTTCCTGCTCCTCGGATGCTGCCTGACCTGCTGTGCTTTTCCAGCACTACTCTAATCTAGACTGTGGTCTCCAGCATCTGCAGTCATTGTTTTTACCTAGGAATATTGGACAAGTCAGTTCCCGGAGTGAAACCTGGCTTGATGGAATCTTGAGTTGCTTAAGAGAAAAACGTCCAGGTAGTCAGCGAATCTGTGTCTGTTTGATATGAAACTGTGATGTCTGAAACGTTTTATTGTTGCTATTTATTATTGCGGTGGTCAGTCATTGACAAGAGGCTGCTGATGTACTTTTAAAAATAAATTATAGCACACAAGAGGAAATGAAAAAAACTCTCATTAAATTGCACACAAGCAATTTTGTACGCTGTGAGCAGCACAGTGGTTAGCACTGCTGCCTTACAGTGCTAGGAACCTGGGTTCAATTCCAGCCTTGGGTGACTGACTGTGTGGAGTTTGCATATTCTCCCCGTTTCTGTGTGGGTTTCATCCTGGTGCTCCAGTTTCATCCTACTGTCTAGAGATGTACAGGTTAGATGGATTGGCCATGCTAAATTGCCTATGGTGTGCAGGCTAGGTAAATTAGCTTTGGCAAATGCAGAGTTGGAGAAGGGGGTGGATCTGGATGGGCCGTTCTTCAGAGGGTTGCGTGGACCCGATGGGCTGAATAGCCTGCTGCCACACTGTAGGGATTTTATTTGAAGCCGTTTTATTACAAATATCAGGAAATAAAGGTACAGCCATTCTAGTCTCAACAATGATCATGCAGACACTTCAGTGAAAGGTCTCCCTGTCTCCATTTTAAAGTTCCTTGTTCAGTTGGCACAGTTGTAATTGCTTTCTGGAGCTTTCTTCTATCTAACTTTTAGATACTCTCTGTGAAAACAGGCAGGTTTGCCAAAACCTCTACATCCAGCAGATTTTCCAGTTAGTTTTCCTTTCATAGCTTGGCAGTTCAGACATCACTGTCTCATATCACAGACTCCCTGACTATCTGGATGTTTTTTCTCTTAAGCAACTCAAGACTTCTTCCTCAGCCCTGACTGTCTGGCAACTGTTAAACTTAGGTAGACAGGCAGGAGGCTGGAAGAACACAGCAAGCCAGGCAGCATCAGGAGGTGGAGAAGTCAATGTTTTGTGTGTAACCCTTCTCCAGGACAACACCAAGGGCAAGGAGTTGAGGGACATTGACCTCATTAAGTGCCTCTTCCTCACATGGAGGTAAAGCAGTTCCAATAGTTGCCCAGTATAGAGAAGGGATTCCATACAGGCCTCCCAGCATTCTCCTCTCAGGACATTTAACAGGTGCCCCATCACTCCACCTCCATCCCACCTGCTATCCCTCACTCTGTGGATGAGCAAAGGAGAATGAACCTACATCTTATGCGATTATACAGCTCACTGGTAAGGGCATACCTCCAATATTGTGTGCCAATTGGTCTCTTGATTTGAAGAAGGATGTTCTTGTTATGCAGGGAGCACGGTTTCAAATACAAAGGAGAAAGACTCTAATTATCCACCATATCCATTCCTCTCAAAATCTTATATGCCTCTACCCAGTTGCCCCTCAGCCTCTGAAACTCAAGCAAAAAAAGTCCAAGTTTGTCCAACCCCTCTTTATGGTTAATACACTCCAATCCAGGCAACATCTTAGAAAACCTCTTTTTCACCCTCTCCAAAGCCTAGTCATCCTTCCTATCGTGTGGAGATCAGATTAAAACGAAAACAGGAAATGCGCAGCATGTCTGGCAGCTTCTAGAGAGAGAAGCATAAGGAATATTTCAGGATCAACAGGTCTAAGGTTGGGCATAATGGTACAGGGGAGCCTGGCTTTAAACATACTTGGTTTTGGCACATCTCAAAGTGTCAATACATTTAAAGGTCAGAAAATTGTTCTAAATTCTTTGGCTTTCAAAGTGTACTCCAAAAATGTCCAATTAACAGGCTACAAGTTAGCCAGAAGCTGCACAAGTGCTGCCGTCGCATCCGATTCTTTTCTGCACGACTGTAGGTATTGTCATTCTGAGTTAATCATATTTAATGAGCGAACAGTAACATTCTGAGAATTGATCTCTGCCCATGGCGTTTTAGACAGCGCTGCCGAACAAAGATGGCTGGAACAGTAGCTATATTTTGCTAGACATTCCTGGAATGGAGACAGTTTGTACTACAAAACCACAGAAGTTTACAACACAGAAGGGGGCCATTTGGTTCTTTGTTAGAGAAAAAGCAAAAATAATCCTACTGCTCTACACACTCCCAAAGGTCCTGTCCATTCCTTTGCTTTAAATATTTATCCTACTTCCCCTCAAAATAAATGCAAGTCTCCTTCTTAAGTACACTGTGTAGCAAAAGCATTCATTGCTCTAGCCTTCCCTGAACTTCATTTTCTTAATAACAATTTTAAATTCATGGCCTTTCATCATTGAATGATCAACTGGTGTGAATAACCTTACCCTTTTCATGCCATGTGATTCCTTATTCGTTTTCAAATTAAAATTATAATGTATACTTAGCAACTTTCATAGAATCCATACAGTGTGGAAAGAGGCCATTCAGCCCTTTGAGTCTACACCAACCCTGCAAACAGCATCCCACTCAAACCTAGCACCCCACCCTTTAAGCCTGCATTTAACATGGGTGGTCTATTATGGGCAATTTATCATGGCTGATCCACCTTACCTGCACATCTTTGGTCAGTGGGAGGAAACCCACATGGACACAGAGAATGTGCAAACTCTACACAGATTGTCATCCAAGGCTGGAATTGAATCCAAGTCCCTGGCACTATGAAGTAGCAGTGCTAACTACTGAGCCACTATGCTGCCTCAATGCATTCTCAATAAGAAAACTGGAACTAACAGGATCAAATTGCCTTGTTAAAATATTCCTTGAACAAATAAAGGCCTGCAATTAGCTTTGCATGCTGAATATTAGCCAGGGCACTGGGATGGACTCCTGTATCATCTTCAAATTAGTGGCAATTCTACACGGATTTGCAAAGGTAGACAGGGTTTACCATCTCCACTTAAAGTCAGCAGCTCCAAAGTCCCAGAGAGCTGCTCTTTTGTTAGAGGAAGAGACCAGAGGGCTGCTGTCTCATCAGAGAGAGGAAGTCAGTGGTGATTTAACCCGAGGGTAATCACACCTCAGTGAGGGGGTAAAATTCAGAAAGCAGTATCTTCATGGTATCCTCAACAAGTACAGGAATTGTACCTGCACTATTGGTCTCACTCTATATCACAAACCAGCCATCCAGCCAACTGACCCCCAGGACTAAAATTGTCAGAGCCTTAACACACCATAGCATTGCTCTCTCATTAGAGACACAACTGGTAGCAACCTTACGTTGAGGGTCAGCACACCTCAGATGAAGGCAGAGGTTGAGAAGGACAGTCCTTCATGGTAACTTCAGTCAGTGTGGGAATTGAAGCCACGCTGTTAGTGTCATTCTGCATTACAAACCAGCCATCCAGCTAACTGAGCGAAGCAACTCGATTGTGGAAAGTCAGCTTGGATCATGCGGTGCTCAGTTCTCTGGAGTGCAAATTAAACCCACAACCTGTGACCCTCCATCATGCTCCCAAAGCCAGTTTCAGATGATTGCATCCCCACCCTGTATCTTCCCTGAGCAATACAGTTGTCAGTGCAAAATTAGAAATAATTGTTCACTCTCACTTCTAATCCAATAGAAATTCAAATGTTGGTGCCTAACATTATTTTACATGCAGCAATATTCTTCTAGTCAATATGCTAAAGAGATGTTCACTAATTTGTCTGTTTGTTTTGGAATCCCAGATTTGTAGGGGCTGTTGTGATAGGGTTGTCCAGTCCCTACCCTGGGAGCAGGAGGCCTGGGTGTAGGTCTTATCTGTTATGGAGGTGTGTAATAACATCTCTGAACAGGTTGATTAGAAACATATCTGGTCCCCAAGTGTCAGAACTGGAAGAACAGCCTTCAATAATCTCACACCAATAGTTCTGGTTAATATCTGAATGAGTTGACTTGTTCGTGATTAGCATTTTAACTGTTGTCATAGAATCATAAAATCCCTACAGTGTGGAAACAGGCCCTTTGGCCCAACAAGTCCACACCGATCCTCCAATGAGCAACCCACCCAGATTCATTTCCCCACCCTATTTTTCCTATATTTATCCCTGACTAATGCACCTAACCTCAACATCCCTAAACACTATGGGCAATTTAGCATGGCCAATTCAGCTAACCTGCACATCTTTGGACTGTGGGAGGAAACTGGAGCACCCAGAGGAAACCTATGCCGACACGAGACGAATGTGCAAACTCCACACAGGTAGTCATTCGAGTTTGGAATCTAACCTGGGCCTCTGGTGCTGTGAGGCAACAGTGCTAACCACTGAGCCATGAAGTAACAGTCAAATAAATGCCAGATTAACCTCTCCAGTTTATGTAACTCCATGTTCAATGAGATACAAAAATTGTATGGTGATGCATTAGTGAAACAAGGTTGAAAGATTCACTTACTAAAGTTTTTTGAGGAACTATCAACCAGAGTAGGTACAGAGATAGTAGGTGTGTTGAATTTAGATGTACAGGAAATGTTCGATGAGACGCCTCACAAAATGTTAAGTCGTGAGGTAGGAGCCCACACTGCTGGAGGTATGGATAGAGACTCTGCTAATGGGGAGAAAATAGATGAGTGGTAACAAGAGGTTTTTTCATGTTGACAATTTGTGGAGTCAGGGTTGGGACCCCAACTTATGGGAGAGTCTAGGATCAGAGAGCATGGTCTCAAATTAAAACTGAGGTAAGAGGAATTTATTCTTTCAGAAGGTTGTGGGTCTTTGGAACTCCTTGCCACAGACAGCTGTGAGGGCAGAGTCCTTGTGTATATTTAAGGTTGAGACAGAGATATTCTTGATCAGTCGGTGAATCAAGGGTTACAGGGAAAGGATAGGAAAGTGATTGTGAGGAATGTCAGATCAGCCCATGGTCTTATTGAATAGTGGAGCAGGTTGGAGGGACCAAATGTCCCTATATCTTAAGGTGTTATGAAAGATAACCCAGTGAAGAAAATTGTTAGTTTTCATTCAGTGTAATGAGGAGAAAGTGAGGTCTGCAGATGCTGGAGATCAGAGCTGAAAATGTGTTGCTGGAAAGGGAACAGGAGAATCGACGTTTCGGGCATAAGCCCTTCTTCAGGAAGCCCTTCTTCAGGAAGCCATTCAGTGTAATGACCAGGATAGTTGAAGCACCATCTTTGGAATGGAGGAGGCTGACAGTTTTAATCGAGGTATAGGGGGTCAGTTAGCTGAGTTGGTTGGTTGGCTGGTCTGTGATACAGAATGATGCTCACAGTGTGGGTTCATTTCCCGCACCGGCTGAGGTTGCCATGAAGCGATCACTTCTCAATGTCACCCCTGACTTGAGGCTTGGTGACCCTCAGTTAAAATCACCACCAGTTGCCTGTCTCTAAGACAAGAGCAATGGGATGGTCTTCTGGCACCATGCTGCCTTTTACAGAGACGAGGTGGGGTCAAGTAATCAGCGGGCACAGATTTAAATCAATTGGGAGAAGAATTAAAGAGGAATAATTTGTTTCATACCTGAATCTCAGAGTATGGTAGAGGCAGAAAAACCTTTGGAATCAGAAGTGTCCTTTGAATTGGTTACCTCTTGCATTAGTTTTGCCAACCTTTCAGAGAAGACACTGCCCACATCAGGATTGTCACTGCCCATCAGTGGGGGAACTGACTGAGGAAAATATCTGCGGATATTACTTCCAAAAACAAGGAAACAAAAATCTAGATACAGACTAAACTGCTTTACATAGCAGTGAGATGGATGGATGGGGTTTGGCCAGGAAGTGACAGGCTAGGGTGTGTGGATCAACCATGCAGGGCAGGAAGTGACAGGCTAGGGTGTGTGGATCAACCATGCAGGACAGGAAGTGACAGGCTAGGGTGCGTGGATCAACCATGCGGGCCAGGAAGTGACAGGCTAGGGTGCGTGGATCAACTATGCGGGCCAGGAAGTGACAGGCTAGGGTGCGTGGATCAACCATGCAGGCCAGGAAGTGACAGGCGAGGGTGTGTGGATCAACCATGCGGGCCAGGAAGTGACAGGCGAGGGTGTGTGGATCAACCATGCAGGGCAGGAAGTGACAGGCCAGGAAGTGACAGGCGAGGGTGTGTGGATCAGCCATGCAGGGCAGCTGTCAGGCTGATTCTATCTGCAAACTCAATAAATATTTGTAAGAGGTAACTGGGAACACACCTAAACCATGGATACAAAAAATATCATGAGCCTTGAAGGAACAATGAATCATGAAACCAGTTCTGAGGAAGGGTCTGAAACGTTAACTCCGATTTCTCTCGGCAACTCCTGCCAGACCTGCCGTGCTTTTCCAGCAACTTCTGTTCTTGTTTTTGATGTACACCATCTGCAGTTCTTTTGTTTTACATGGAACTTGATATGAATTATTGCAAAAACCCACTTAGTTCACTAATGTCCTTTAGGGTATGAAACTGCTGATTTTACCTGGTCTGGCCTATATGTGACTCCCGGCCCACAGCGATGTGGTTGACTCTTAGCTGCCCTCTAGGCAACTAGGAATGGGCAATAAATGGGCCTAGCCATTAAAAATGATGTTTATTCGACACTCAGACTGCTGAAGTGACTTTTTCCTTAATCCTAATTTTATTACTTTAATGGTTATTGCTGACTCCTCTATATCCAAGAAATTAATGGCCTCTTCTGTATCATCAGTGGTCTCTTCTGAGGTGACACTTACCTCAAGCTTAGATTGAAACTGTGAAGAACATTGTTCCATCAATTACTATGGGCCGACAATGCAATTTAACTTTTCAGTTCTTCATTGGATGCGTGCACTGTTGGCTGGGTCAGCACTAAGACTTTGCCCAAACCAGCTGACAAGGGAGGCGCAGTAGTAGTTTGGCGCACTCACCTTTACAACGCTGAGGCCAAACGCCAGAAAAATCTCGCAGATACCTCCTCCTACCGTCCCCTTGACCATGACCCCACCCCCCACCACCAAACCATCATCTCCCAGACCATCCATAACCTCATCACCTCAGGGGACCTCCCATCCACCGCCTCCAACCTCATAGTCCCACAACCCCGCACCGCCCGTTTCTACCTCCTGCCCAAAATCCACAAACCTGACTGCCCCAGACGACCCATCGTCTCAGCCTGCTCCTGCCCAACCGAACACATCTCGGCATACCTCGACACGGTCCTGTCCCCATTAGTCCAAGAAATCCCCACCTACGTTCGTGACACCACCAACGCCCTCCACCTCCTCCAGGATTTCCGCTTCCCCGGTCCCCAACGCCTCATCTTCACCATGGACATCCAGTCCCTGTACACCTCCATCCCCCATCACGAAGGACTCAAAGCACTCCGCTTCTGCCTTTCCCGCCGTACCACCCAGTACCCTTCCACCGACACCCTCCTTCGACTGACCGAACTGGTCCTCACCCTGAACAACTTTCCTTTCCAATCCTCCCACTTTCTCCAAACAAAAGGAGTAGCCATGGGCACCCGCATGGGCCCCAGCTATGCCTGCCTCTTCGTAGGGTATGTGGAACAATCCATCTTCCGCAAATACACTGGCCCCACCCCCCATCTCTTCCTTCGCTACATTGATGACTGTATCGGCGCTACCTCGTGCTCCCACGAGGAGGTTGAACAGTTCATCCACTACACTAACACCTTCCACCCCAACCTCAAATTCACCTGGACAGTCTCGGACTCCTCCCTCCCCTTCCGAGACCTTTCTGTTTCTATCTCAGGGAAGGGTACTGGGTGGTACGGCGGGAGAGGAAGAAGCGGAGTGCTTTGAGTCCTTTGTGATGGGGGATGGAGGTGTACAGGGACTGGATGTCCATGGTGAAGATGAGGCGTTGGGGACCGGGGAAGCGGAAGTCCTGGAGGAGGTGGAGGGCGTGGGTGGTGTCACGGACGTAGGTGGGGGGTTCTTGGACTAATGGGGACAGGACCGTGTCGAGGTATGCCGAGATGAGTTCGGTTGGGCAGGAGCAGGCTGAGACGATGGGTCGTCCGGGGCAGTCAGGTTTGTGGATTTTGGGCAGGAGGTAGAAACGATTCTACCTCCCCCCTCACTTCTCTCCAAGGCCCCAAGGGAAACTTCCATATCCGCCACAGATTCACCTGCACCTCCAACCACATCATCTACTGCATCCGCTGCAGCCGGTGTGGCCTCCTCTATATTGGGGTGACAGGCCGCCTACTTGCGGAGCGATTCAGAGAGCACCTCTGGGCCACCCGGACGAACCAACCCAACCACCCTGTAGCACAGCATTTCAACTCCCCCTCCCACTCCACCGAGGATATGCAGGTCATTGGACTCATCCACCGCCAAACCACAACAACGCGACGGTCTTATCTTCTGACTGGGAACCCTCCAACCACAGGGGATGAACTTGGACAGTTTCTTCATCCCCCCTCCCCCCACCTTGTCTCAGCCGAATCCCTCCAGCCCGGCACCGCCTTCCTGACCTGCAGTCTTCTTCTTGACCTCTCCGCCTCCATCCTACTCCGACCTATCACCCTCACCTTGACCTCTTTCCACCTATCACATTTCCAACGCCCCTCCTCCAAGTCCCTCCTCCCTACCTTTTATCTTCTCCTGCTGAACACTCTCTGCTCATTCCTGAAGAAGGGCCTGTGCCCGAAACGTCGAATCTCCTGTTCCCTGGATGCTGCCTGACCTGCTGTGCTGTTCCAGCAATAAAGTTTCAACCATCCCTGATAGTCAAGGTAAAATGGGGGTGAGCTGTCTTCTTGTACAGTTGCAATCCCTGGTGTGGAATGTCACTCTCAGTGCTGTTAGGAAGGAAATGCAGAGCTTTTAGACCTAGTGCCTTGAATCCCTGGATGGTGTCAAGCTTCTTAGCTCTTGTTGGAGCTGCAATTATTTAGGGAGAATTCTGTCACACCCCTGATTGATGATTTGCTGGTGGTGGACAGTCTTTAGGGAAACATGAGATGAGTTACTCACCACACAGTTATTATCCTCTGACCAGCTCTTGCAGCCACAATATTTATATAGTTAGCCCAGTTTCCTTTCTATCTGAAAATGTGTTGCTGGAAAAGCACAGCAGGTCAGGCAGCATCCAAGGAGCAGGAGAATCGATGTTTCGGGCATGAGCCCTTCTTCAGGAAAGAAGGACTCATGCCCGAAACGTCGATTCTCCTGTTCCCTGGATGCTGCCTGACCTGCTGCGCTTTTCCAGCAACACATTTTCAGCTCTGATCTCCAGCATCTGCAGTCCTCACTTTCCCCTCCAGTTTCCTTTCTAGTCAATGGTAACTCCCAGGATGTTGATGATGGAGAAATTCAGCGATGGTAAAACTAATGGACCTCAATAAGTGAAGGTTAGATCCTCTTTTGTTGGAGCTGGTCATTGGCTGACATTTATATGATATACATGTTACTTGATATAGAGTCTTAGAGCCATCGCCAAGTTATAGGAAGACTATTTTTATACTGGAGAGGGTTCAGAAAAGATTTGCCAAGATATTTCTGGGAACGGAGGGTTTGAGATATAAAAATAGACTGGATACGCTATGATTTTTTTCACTGGAGCATTGGAGTTTGAGGGGTGAAGTTTGGAAATCATGAGGGGTATAGAAATGGTGAGTAGCAAGGGCCTTTCCACTAGGGTTGGGCAATTCAAAACAGAGTGCCAGATGTGGTTAAGGTGAAAGAAGAAAGTTTTAAAAAGAATATGAGGGGCAACTTTTTTATATCGAGTGTAGTTCGTGAATAGTAAGAACTGCCAGACGAAGTGGTGGATGCAGGTAAAGTTACAACCTTTAAAAGACATTTGGATATGTGCCTGAATTTGAAAGGACTGGAGGGATATGGGCCAAATGCAGACAAGTGGGATTAGATGAGATTGGGAACACAGTCAGCATGAATTACATGGGCTGTTACAAACTGAAGTGGAAGATTGCTTTAACAACCAGTATGCAGCAGAATAAGATGAATGCAGAACTCTGAGTGAATTCACGCTTCCAGGGGACACTGATAACATTGAGTAAAGTTAAGCAAACAATTTACTGTGAAGAAAAGGAATGGATTCCATACTTATTGAGCAGGAAGGACGAAATGGAGGTGGAGCATTCTCCTGTAACACAGACAGTGAATTTATGTCAGCCTTTTCTTCAGGATTTTGTGAACGTGGGTGGAGCCTCAGAAGGTGGAGCAGACCAGCTCACGGATCGAGTCCTAGAGCAGGGAAAGTACTGTACCTAGGTATCCTGTATGTAAGATGGTGTCGAGAGGCGACACTACAATTATTTGAGCGCACGTGATAATAAAGGCTGTTCTGTTCAATTCTACCACATTGACTTTCAGCTATCCTTTTGCTGTCATTCATGTGTTTCTGGAGACCCCTTGCACTCTGCAGAATCTTGGAAACCCTGCTAACTAATATTGTCATGTTGAAGTCATCTTGCATCATTATGTCTGTGATGAGGGAGATTTGAGCCAAACAGAACATCTTGACTCACTCAGACAAATCGTTAAATACAAACAGTTCAGCTTTAGATTAATGTGAACATCTTCACGCATCCACTTTGATCTGCAATCTTCTGTGTCTTACTAACACCAAGAAGCAACATCACATATGTTAGACTTCTGGAAAGATCATGAAAACTGGTGGTGTGCTATGGAAAGTTGAGATAGCTTGGAGTTAATACAGTAGCTTAGATTGGGAGGTGGTACTGTAATGGTATTGTTACTGGGCTAATCTAAGGTGGTATTCCAGAGACATGGATTTGAACCCTAATGCAACAAATGATGACCATGAAATAATTGTTGTAAAACCCTATGAGGTACACTAATATAATTTATTGACAGAAATATGTCATCTTAGTCTGGTCTGGCCTGGCCTACAAGTGACTCCTGATCTACAGCAATGTGGTTCACTCTTAAATGCCCTCTGAAACAATTTGGCTCTCTGTGTTCTTCCAATCGTCTGCTTGTCTACTTTGGATTCCAGCATCTGCAATTTTTTTTTTGTCTCTGAAACAATCCAGCATTAAGTTGTATCAACCCATGACGATATATGAGAAAAGGAGGAATTCACATGGGCTAAATGGCATCAACCAAGGCATGGGCAATGGCAAAAGGCCTGTCAACCGTACAAAGTTTCCCGTCTAACATCATGTAGGAGATGTCCCACAGACCAGCAAAACAAAAGCCTAACACAGTCATTCTCACAGAATCATGCCTCGCAAATGATGTCCCAGACACCAGCATCAACATCCCAAGGTAAGTACAGTGCCATTGACAGGACAAGTTATCATCATTGAATCCCTCACTATCAACATTCCAAGGTGACCACTGACCAAATATTAAACTGGATTAGCCATTATAAATACAATGGCTGCAAGAGCAAGAAATAATTCATCTCCTGTTTCCCCAGAGTCTGTCCACCATCTACAGGACACAAGTCAGAGCTCTGGGGTGAAATAATCTCCATTTGCCTGGATGATTGCAGCTCCAACACCACTTAAGGAGCATGACAGTGTTCCAGGACAAAGAAGCCCACTTACTTAGCGTGACATCCAAGAAACTTCACCATTTAATCCCTCCAACACAGGCATACGCTGACACCAGTGTGTACCATCTGCACAATGCCAAGAATACTGAAACAACTTACCAAGGCTCTTTAAGAAATATTTTCCAAACCAGTGACTTCTGCCAGCTACAGTGACAAGGGCAGCAGATACATTCGCACACCACCACCCTGCAAGGTTCCCGCTTGGAGAAAGATTTAAAAGGGACCTGAGAGGCAACTTTTTTCTTACAGAAGGTGGTTTGTGTGTGAAATGAACTGCCAGAGGAAGTGGTAGATGCAGGTACAGTTATAACATTCAACAAACATTTGGACAGCAGGGTTTAGAGAGAGGTGGACCAATGCAGGCAAATGGGACTAGTTTGCTTTGGGAAACCTAGTCAGCATAGATTAGTTGCACCAAAGGGTTTGTTTCCATGTTGTATGACTTGATGACTCTATGATGATGAGTGACACAGAGTAGCCAAAACCTTTGTCCATGATTTAGCAAGAACAAGGTGGAGAAGGTTGAGGGACTAGGTGATGCACTGTTGCCTGTGTGAGTACCATGAAATTGGGCATGTGCAAGAGGCCAGAACTGAAGGAGCACCTGATGTTCTTGAGGTCTGTACAGCTGGAGGAAGTTACAGATACTGGAGAGGGCAAAGCCATAGAGAGATCTGACAGACAACAAAAAGTTTAGATCTGATGTATTTCTAGTCTGGGAGCCAATGTGAATCAATGAATGCAGAAGTAATAGGTGAATAGGATGTGGACGTTCATGTGAGCTCAACTTTCTAAACCTAACTAATTCATAAGAGCCTGACATACTATCGCATCTCAAAGAGCACTCAAACATATTGACAATTTTCCCTTTGGATGTGGTGACAAACAGATGTCTGAAAGTCTTTTGATAAAATCTTATGCCTAGAATTAACCCAGCAGGAATTAGTGAGATGCTGTTTTTAATAATCTTTTCTAATTATCTTTACAGAACAAGCCATAGTCCTGACGTCATCCCTAAAGATCTCTGTCTTAATTTTATGGTTCAGAATAACATTTTAAAAATCTACTTTTGAACCCACTGTATTCTTCCAGGTCTTGTGCTATATATACAGGGATAATAGAGTGTAAGAAGTGATAGAACTGGAGAGCAATCAATGCACTGATAAATGACTTCACTTGCTAATCCAGTACAATTAATTATATTCTGATGTTGACTTACTATTGGCAACACATTAAAGATTTGTTAGAATTTTTCACATAATAAGCAATAAAACATTTTGGTGGTGATAATCCATCCTAACCTCAAACATTTCCTCCAATGTTCTCCCTCATTTCCTCAAGCTGCTGCCTTGTTCTTCATGGTATTATGCCAAAGTGGTCTCGCATAGACGCACCAAAGATATGACCTGGAGGATATCATTCAGCCCCTCTGGCCTGCTCCACCATTCAATATGATCATGATTGATCATCGAGCACAATGCCCTAATCCTACCCACAACTCCACATATCTCTTGAGCTACAAGAGCTATATCTACCTCCTTCTTGAAAACAGAACATTTTGGCCTCAGCCGCTCTCTGTGGAATGTGGCTCCCACTCTTTTGGTGAAGACTTTCCTCCCCGTCTCAGTCCTAGAACATTTGCCCCTTATCATTAAACTATGACCTCTTGTCCGAGGGTCCTCCACCATCAGGAACATCTTTCCTCCATGTCACCTGTCTTATCCTGTTAAAAGATTTTAGATTTTTATGAGATTCCCAACCCCTCCCCTCACCTTTTTTCTGAACTCCAGTGAGTAGAATCCGAACCAACTTAATTTCTCCTCATCCCTCAGGCCTGCCATCCCAGGAACCTATTAGACATTCACTGCACTCCCTCCAAAGCAGAAGCATCCCTCTTCATTAAGGAACTGAGAAAGACCCTTTGTGATGGAAAGGGTCTTGTGGTTCTGTGATAATGCCCCTATCTCTGAGCCAGAAAGTCTGTGTTTAAGTCCAAACAGGAGCATGTTGTGACATGTCCAAACATGATAGGCTGGGACTTCTTTCACTGGAGTGTCAGAGGCTGAGGGATGACTTTGTAGAGGTTTATAAAATCATGAGGAGCATAGAGAAGGTAGATAGCCAAGGTCTTTTTCCAAGAGTTGAGGACATAGGTTTAAGATGAGAGGGAAAAAATTTAAAAGGGACCTAAGGGGTAACCTTTTCAGGCAAAAGGGTGGTTCGGATACGGAATGAGGTGCCAAAGGAATTGGTAGACGAAGGTACAATTCCAACATTTAATAGATGTTTGGGCAGGGATATGGATGGAAAACCTTTATAGGAATATGGGCCAAATGCAGCCAAATGAGACTAGTTCAGTCAAGGAAACCTGGTCAGCATGGACAGGTTGCGCTGAAGGGCCTGTTTTGGTGTTGTATGACTCTATAAGGGAAAGATTTGCAGTGCAGTAAGCTTCTTAAATGGGCATTAATTACCCATTGAAGATTCTACACTGCATGTCCATTGCATTCCTGCCTGGAAACTCACCAGGGTAGATGTGGAAAGGAGATTAGAGTCTTCATATACCAGCCACCTGCCTGATTAAATGCCCTGTCTGCCACCAACCTTACTGAGGGAATGGGCATTAAATTCCACCCCACTGGTAGAGATTAGTACCTGGTATAGGTCAATAGCTGTATTATATTTGGAGCAGGATGGGAGAAGGGGAACCAGATGATCTTCTTCCTTTTGGCAATACTCATGTATCTAACTGTTCATATGAAGTCAGAGTAAAATGTAGGACTGCTATCCCTAGCCCGAAGCTGAATCCTAACCTCAACTCTAACCATCACCGTAAGTCTAACCCTGACCTCAACTCTAATCACAACCCTAAGCACAACTCTAACCATAACCTTAACTCTAATCCTAAACACAATTCTAACCATAACCCTAACTCTAACCCTCAACTAAATTCTAACCATAACCCTAACTCTAATCTCTAACCATAACCCTAACTCTAACCCTCAACTAAATTCTAACCATAACCCTAACTCTAATCTCTAACCATAACCCTAACTCTAACCCTAATCTCAATTCTAACCATAACTCTGATTCTAACCCTAATATCAATTCTAACCATAACCCTAACTCGAAGCCTAACCTCAACTCTAACCATAAACCTAATTCTAACACTAACCTCAACTCTAACCTTAACCCGAACTTGAACTCTAACCTCAACTCTAACCATAAACCTAATTCTAACACTAACCTCAACTCTAACCTTAACCCGAACTTGAACTCTAACCTCAACTCTAACCATAAACCTAATTCTAACACTAACCTCAACTCTAACCTTAACCCGAACTTGAACTCTAACCTCAACTCTAACCATAAACCTAATTCTAACACTAACCTCAACTCTAACCTTAACCCGAACTTGAACTCTAACCTCAACTCTAACCATAAACCTAACTCTGACTCTAACCATAACCCTAACTCTAACCCTATCCTCAACTATAACCATAATCCTAATTCTAACACTAACCTCAACTCTAACCCAATCGCAAGTCTAACCTTTAATCTAACCTAACTCTAACCCTAACTCTAGCCCTAACCCTAACTCTAAACCTAAGTTTAACCCTATCTCTAACTTAACTTTGACCTTAGCTGTAACCCTAACTCTCCTAATGCTTTCAAGATAATCATGTTAAAGAATCAAAGACCCTGCATTGTTATAGTACTTTTCCTTTCCTCAGAACATTCCATATCCCTTCACACCAAGGAAGGAAATTAGAGTCAGAAATTTGTACACAACAAGATCCCACAAAAAACACGAGACCATTTGCCAGTTACTCTGATTTGCTGCTGGAGTTTCTTTCTCAATCTCCTTGTTGAGAATCAGTCTCTAGCACATTTCCAGGCAATACCGAACAATTCCTAATCAATGTAACACAGAATTCTCCTCACATCGTTAATGGTTCTTCTGCCAGTTATATTCAAACAGTATTGTTAATTGGGCACTCCATCATTTAGAGCACATTCTCCCACTGATCTATTCTCTTCAGACCATTCTTTGAAATCAACCTGGAGGATCTAGCTGATGAGGTGAGATTGCTTTTGTCATCATCAATCACTCACTAGTGAATAATTTTGTCCACCTCAGATATTCCGTGTCGCTGCTCAGCAGTTCTGTGGTCCTTCAGTGTCTGATGAGTCTGATTCTAGAGCCACATCTCCAAACCCACATTTAGCTGGTGTTTCCAGGAGGTGGAATTGAACCTTGACCTTGAGATCACTAACATTCCTTTCTCTGGTTCCCTCTCCCCATTTCCTCTTGCTGATGGGTGTTCTGGAAGAATTAGAACATAGAACTTAGAACGTTACAGTGCAGAACAGGCCCTTCGGCCCTCAATGTTGCACCGACCTGTAGGTTGTGCCCTTTCAGACTGGAGGTTCCTCCAAGTCAATTTCTTCTGAACAAGAGTCTCCCACACGTTGACATCTACGGTGCATTTCTTGAGGGAAGCCTTCAGGGAATCTTTGAAACCCTTCCTTTGTCCTCCTCTTGTTTATGCACCTTAGTTGAGCTGGGTGCAGATGATTTGCTCTGACAGTCAAAACTCAGCCATTTTAAGCATATGAGCCAGATGGTTTAAAGTCATATGCTAAGAACCAGTGCCACTGACTGTGCAGCACTGCCTCAGTGCTGCTAAAAACTGTCAACTTGGAGTTCATAGCCAAGGTTTGGCCATGGGACTCAAAGCCATCTCGATCTGACTCAGAAGGAAGAACGCAACTGACGAAGTGGAGCAGACAGTTTTCCTCATGATCCATACTAAATCAAGTGAAAAATAAAGCATTAAATTGAAGGATGTTATCTTTGGAATGTAATCTCTGACTTCCAACCACGGAATGTGTGGATTGTGATATCTCTTAAAGGAAAGAAAATTTCAGCATTCCACAAAAGCCACTGAATTCTCAGAATTAACCTCAGTACCTAGAGTGGGAAATTAAGTAGAAGAAAATAAGTAGTGTCACAAAGAAAGAACAGGTGCCTATTGCCAAAGTTTTGAGATGCCTAATTAGGTCATTGGGAAAATTACCACCAAATCATTACATTTCCTCTCTTCTTGGGAGAGTACGATCCTCCCAGTGTCTCTTACCCAGATCACTACCCTCTGAGACTTCCATAATGTTTTCCTTGTAAATCTTGGAATCATTTCAGACAGGAGTCTAAGCTCCTTGCTGTTTTGTTTGAGCTGTCTATATATGCACCATCCAGCCTTGGCACGTCACAACTAAAATAAAAAGAAATGTTCCCATTCATTTTCATCTCAGATTCCAATTACAAGCAGGGTCTTTCTGCCAAAGAGGCTCAATTCAGTGTTTTCCGAAACTTCTAGGATCACAAAATTCAAGGAGAACCATCCAGCAAGGTACAGCAGCCTGAGGTGGAATCTTGGATGATTATTGATATGCTCACTATCCCTGCGCTATTTCTTTTCAAATCCAGAATGCATTTCATCAAGTTGAGGAGATTGATTGGACTTTAACCCCATTAGATCCCTCAGTCCTTCATCTCGAGTGTTAGTTCTTGCAATTATTTCCGACCCACCCACCCCGCACCTCACCCTACCCCTGCCACTTTGGACTCTTGATTGATTAATCATTTTAGAATGCTTCATCATTGGAGAATGATCTATTTATTTATTCAACTGTTCTGCTATTTCCTGATTCTTAATTATCTTTAGGCAGCCTCATTCTCGAAGTGGCCTATGCTCATTTGGTATCTTTTTTCTCAAATATTTAAAGGAGCGCTTGCTGTCCATTTTTATTTTCATTGTTAAATTGCCATCATAGTTTATTTCCTTCTTCTAAATTTATTTTTGGTCACCTTTGGTTAGTTTTGAAAACATTCCCATGAGATCCTCACTGTGACATTTATCATTTGCTGCAGTGAAGTTTATAAGCTCCCTGATGAGATTGTCAATTTGTTTATTTATCTCGGTTTTCTGCTGCTGTTTCAGACTCAATATGTAGTTTTTAATGAACCTTTCAGAAGATGCAGCGGACACCGGTAATGTTAGAGTTTATTATCATCTGTGGTATCAATCAAGTCAGCTGCTTTGTCCTGGATGATGTCAAGCTTCTTGAGTGTTGTTGGAGCTGCATTCACCGAGGCAAGTGGGGAATATGCTATCACCCCCCCCTCCCCACCCCCCCCGCCCCCACCCCCGACTTGCACTTTCTTGATAGTGTCCAGGCTTTTGTGGAGTCAGGAGATGAGTTACTCTCTGTAATATTCCCAGCCTCGGACCTGCTCTTACAGTCACAGTACAGGAGCAGGTCAGAGGCGAGGAAGTTTTCAGCCAGTATCTCTCCTCTTGGTTCCACAAAAGACTGTCCACCATCTAATATTGGATGAACAAAACTATTTTTCATTCTGCCCTTCACAATCACTTAATCCAAAATTACTGTGCAATTAGTAACCTACAGAAATGCTTGATTGACAAAGTCGTGAACTTCAATTTGTTGACATGACCAAGAATTATTTTACGCTTACAGGAGAAGTGTTGGTGTCATGCAAAGACTATTTTACACTCATGATATATATAATATTTTGAAGGTCAGGATTACTGTGAACTATGGGGTGTCACAGTGGTTCAGAACCTAGTTTTGTTTCCACCCTTGAGCACCTGTCTGTGTGGGTTTCCTCTGGATACTCCAGTTTCCTCGACAGTCCAATGATGTGTAGGTTAGGTGGATCAGCCATAGGAAATGCAGGGCTCCAGGGATGGGATGGATGGGTAAGATGCTCTTTGGAGGGTCAGTGTGGACTCAATGGGCTGAATGGCCTGCTTCCACACACTTAGGGATTCTATGATTCAATTTTACCTAAACCTATCTTCTCCTTTTCTAGGGTTGTCAATAGCAAATAAGATCAAAATGATTTTGATTCACTTTTCCCAAGTCTTCACCCAGCTAGAATTGTGTATATAGGGTGGTGTTGGCAGGTAAAGCAGCTGTGAACAGCATTACAGCAGAAATGGGCCCTGTCTCAGACTCTGCTTCTGTGTTTTGGTTTGAATCCAGGTGCACAAATGTCAAATGTGGCAATTGCATCATGACAGTTCCATTCCATTCAATGCAGAGAATAGAGGTCAGGATTGTTCTCCTTGAGCAGGGAAGCTTCATGAAAATATTTCAAGTTATGTAGAACTTTGACTGAGTCAATAAGAAATTTCTTCCAGTGCCAGAAGTCTTGATAATCACAGCCCACAGCTTCAAATTAATTGACAAAACGTGCCTGAGATGAGATGAGAGAAGTTTATATTGCATTGTAATCTGGAACACAATACCTGAAAGGTTGGTGGAAGCAGTTTGATTATTTTTTTCTCTAACAGGAATTCAGTGAATATTTGAAGGGGATAGGTTGCAAAACTATTCAGGAACTATTGGTGAGTGCATTGATTGTAGAGTTTGGGAGGTCATGCTGCAGCTGTATCGGACACTGGTTCGGCCACTTTTGGAATACTGCATTCAATTCTGGTCTCCCTGCTAGTGGAAAAATGTGAAACTTGAAAGGGTTCAGAAAAGATTTACAAGGATGTTGCCAGGGTTGGAGGGTTTGAGCGATAGAGAGAGGCTGAATAGGTTGGAGCTGTTTTCCCTAGAGCATTGGAGACTGAGGGATGACTTTATAGAGGTCTATAAAATCATGAGGGGCATGTATAGGATAAGTAGTTAAGGAATTTTGCCCATGATAGGGGAGTCTAAAACCAGAAGGCATAGGCTTAAGATGAGAGCGGAAAGGTTTAAAAAGGACATGAGGGACATATTTTTCCTGCAGAGGGTGGTACGTGTATGGAATGAGCTGCCAGAGGAGATGATGGAGCTAGGACAATTACAACATTTAAAAGGCATCTGGGTGATTAACTGAATGGGAACGGTTCAGAGGGATATGGGCCAAGTGCTGGCAAATGGAACTAGATTAATTCGGAATATCTGGCCAGCATGGAGGAGTTAGACAGAAGAGTCTGTTTCTGTGCTATATATCTCCATCGCTCTGTGACTCTAACAGGAAAATGAAATGATTCGGAATGGCTTCCCCAAGAACCAGTAGAGGCACCGATCCCTTCATTCTGTGCTGAGGTTTTCTGGGTCGAGGAAGTTGGAACCCATGAACAGTGAAAAGGAAGCAGAGACGTTGGCTGTCAAAGGCTAGGTTTGGCCTCATGTCAGATGTTTTCCTGCTGTGTTCAACAATTTGAGAGATATGAGAAGCACTCAAGACTTCAATAGGTCTGTGTTAATGAAGGGAAGAAAATCCTCAGCATGGAACAGAAAGCTACTTCAAAGTAATTCTCAGAATTTAGATTTTAAAACATAGGATGTCAAAAATACACAGCAAGCCATGGAAGGTGATGAAAGGAGGATATTGACAAATGAATTTTTTTTCACAAATGAACACCACTGATATTTGCAAATTGCAACATGTCTCTCTTTGATCAAGAGCCAAACTGCTGCCCTACACAGCGAGCAGAGGCAGTCCCTACTCTGTAGACCACTACAATCCACTTTCAATCACTCGAGAAAATTATCGATGCTACCAAATAATCTTTCCTCCAGTTTACTGTCTCCCTGTTTTCCTAAGAAGTCTCACCCAGTAATCTCCTTTCAGGATCTTGTTTTAGAGGCTTCCTCAGACACTATGTTGACCATATCTTTTTTTGTTACATAGAAACATAGACGATAGGAGCATGAGTAGCCCATTTGAACCTTTGAGCCTGCTGCATCTTTCAATATGATGTTAGCTGATAAATTGAACTCGTATCCCTCGATCCTGTAGCTAAAGAGCTATCTCTACCTCCTTCTTGACAACACATAATGTTTTGGCCTCAACTAAGTTTCTTCCACAGGCTTCCTACTCTCTGGGTGAAGACATTTCTGTTCATCTCAGTCCTAAAACATTTACCCCTTCTCCTTAAATTATGACTTCTGGTTCTGGGCTCCACCAAAATAGTGAACATACTTCCTCCACCTAACCTGTCTAGTCCTGTTATAATTTTATACATTTCTATGAGATCCCTCCTCATTCTTCTAAACTCCAGTGAAGACAACCCTCAGCAACTTAGTCTCTCCTCATATGTCAGTCGTGTCATCCCAGGAATCAATTTTGGTAAACCTTCGCTGTACTCCCTCTATATCAAGAACATCCTTCCTCAGATGAGATCAGAACTGCACACAATATTCTAGCACTGCCTCACCAAAGCCCTGTAGAGTTATAAAGGCATCCCTGTTCCTGTAGTCAAATCCCTCTCACTATGAAAGCCAACATACTACTTGCCTTCCTTGCTGCCTGCTGCACCTGCACGCTGACTTTCAATGAATGGTCCTCACGGACATCCAGATCTTGTTGAGCATGTCCCTCTCTCAATTTACAGCCATTCAAACGCCTTCCCATTTTTGCTATCAAAGTGGGTAACCTCACATTTGTCCACATTATACTGCATAGGCTGCACATTTACCTCCAGAAGCCTCGAACAAGCTCATTGTGTGATTTGCCTTATGGATATCTGTGTTGGCTAACTCTCTTATCCAGATTTTTACCTTTATTGGTAATCTTACCTTTAGTGGCAGTCTCTCAATATTACTGATTGTAGATTTCCACTGTCGACACTGTAATCACCTGGATCAGTTCTGTCCCCCATTTTAAAGAGATGTGATGGGGTTTACTGCCACAAATACACACATAGTAGAGCTCTGAGATAATACAGTCTTCTCAAAGTCTTCTTGTTCCACCTGAGATCTGAGTTTGCACTGTATTTAACACAACACTTTCTCTCCCTTGAATGGAATCTATCCAACTCACTTTCCTTTTCTCCTATTGTCTCACTGTAAACAACTTCAGCATTCATTTCCTTTCCGATATGGGTTCTTTTATTCCCTGTCTGTGATTTCTTCATCTCTCTCTCTTTCTCTCTCTCTCTCTCTCCCCTATTTTTGAATCTTTCTTAAAGCATAGGTCTTACTCATCTGAATGTCCTTTACACACTGGAATCAATAATATCTTTGATTATTGTGTGCACGCTGTATCGTTGCAAATTGTTGCAGGAGTTACTTTCCAACAAGAGGAGATGATGGGCTTTTTTGGATCCAACGCAAAGAAAACAACAAATTGCCTTTCTATAGTGGCTTTAATATAATGAGATATCCCAAGGTGCTTCTCATGAGCATTCTCAAATAAGACCTGAAACTTAGGAAACTGAATCGTGTAAACAGATGTTAGTCTTTGGTCAAAGAGCTTGGTTTTAAGATGTGTCTTAAAAGCAGAACTAAAAAAAAGTGAAGAATTGAGGAGGTGGAAGGTGTTGTTCCAAAGCTGAGGCTCGAGAGAACAAAAGGCACAGCATCTGATTAAAATTGAGGTCAGAATTTGAGGAGGGCTCTCTCCGTGAGATTGTAAGTCTGGAGGAGAATGCAGATTTATAATGGGGCAAAGCCTTGAAGAGTTGTGAAGGTAAGATTGAGACATCAAGTTAGATCATTCACCTCATGTGACACTATTGACCCCTCGACTGTATCTAATGAATTTCCTTTTTTAACCTTAGTCCAATGAGACTACAAAACATCAGAAGAAGATGCAATTAGGCCCATCGCCATTCAATGAGATCATGGCTGATCTGATAATCCTCAACTCCACTTTCCTGCCTTTTCCCCAAAACCCTTGATCCCCTTAAGGATTAAAAATCCATCTCAGTATTGGATATGCTTAATAACCCAGTCTCGACAGCCCTCTGTGGTAAAGAATTCCTCACAATCCCCTGAGAGAAGAAATTCCTCCTCATCTCTGTCTTAATTGTATGACCCTTTAATGTGAGATTATGATTCATTCACTCTTTCCAACAGCCCTTTACCCTCTTTGTCTGTTAGACCAGCAATTTAATCCATCTGTTTGCATCCAAACCCAGTTCATGCTTTATTCACTAGATGGCAATCTTTTCACATTTGGGGTTGCTAATGATACGTTTTACTTAAGAGTTTCCTTCACATGTGACCTTCTGATTACAAGACAAAAATTCCATTTTCTCCAACTCATTGATTCCATTCAGGGATTGTAAAACTTGAATAATCGACCTCCCCACAACACCCCAATGCTTCATATATCCTCCAGACTAAATAGGTGTCTCCTCTCATGTCTGTTCACAGCTCGTTAATTTTGAAGGTACTGCTCTGTCAATGCCAAGTTAATCTCTGATGCGATTTTTCATGTTATAACAGAAAGGGAAAGCTGTTATTACTCTCCATTGCCATCTGCCCCCTTTCTTTTAAACCTTTGGATACTCTCTCCCACTTCCTTTACAGATACCACCACAAGTGCAGGGTGACCTGGTTTAGTTGCTATGCCACTGGTCTGAAACTTGGGTCTGTTAGTGTTGACAGGCTGGCAATCTAGAGATCTGGGTTCACACTCCAATAAATTATGAGTTTGTCACTGGCAGTGGCAGTGATTAACAAAAGCAATCTGAAAATAAATAACAAACTGGTATCAGTGAAAGCGACCACGAGGTTGGCTTCTCAAGAAAATGTGACTGTTTCACTCAGGAGACTTCGTGTTAAAAATCTGCCTCCTTATCCATGAATGAAGCTATATTTCTAGAGGAGTGGATGGTTCTTAACTACTCTTGAAGTGATCAAGAAAGTCATTTAGCTGCATTAAGCATCAGACATGCCTTCACTTGCTCAGCTGAAAGGATTGTTTCCACCTTTGGCATGATGGCTCAGTGATTAGCACTGCTACCTCACAGCACCAGAGACCCAGGTTCGATTCCAGCCTCGGGCGACTGTCTGTGCATGTTTCCTCCAGGTGCTCTGGTTTCCTCCCATGGTCAAAAGGTGTGCAGGTTAGGTGAATTAGCTGTGCTAAACTGCTAGGTGCATTAGTCAGAGGGAAATGAGTCTGGGTGAGTCACTCTTCGGAGAATCAGTGTAGACTTGTTGGGCCAAAGGGCCTGTTTCCACACTGTAGGGAATCTAATTTAATCTTCTATCCTTATCACTTCTACCACTAAGAAACACAGCAACATGATAATGCATAATCAAAGGATGAAAAAAGCATAAGCACATTCAACCCCTTTCATCTAGTCATCATTCAATAAGATCACAGATGATGTTTATCCATTTATCCTCCCAATGAGCCATATCCTTTGAGCTCATCTCCAAGTTCCTGACTATGTCATATACCATCCTGTCTTAGACATATATTGCCTTTCTTTTGGAGATGTTGGGTCATTCTTCCAACCTGTCGGAGAACCAGTAATGACAGCAAGAAATGTTGGCCCAGTTGGTGACACCCATATCCCGTGAATGAATTAAACAAAAAGAACACATGTCACAATTATTAAGGAGAGGAGGAGAACCATCTTCAGTGCCCTGACCAATACTTAACCTTCAGCATCAAAGCAGATTATCTTTTTAAAATTATTTCATGGGAAGTGGACGTCACTGGCTGGGTCAGCATTTATTGCCCATCCCTAATTTCCCACAGGGCAGTTGAGTCTTGGATGGTGTCAATCTTCTTGAGTGTTGTTGCAGTTGCTCTCATCCGGGCAAATGGGAAGTATTCCACCACACTCCTGACTTGTGTCTTGTGGATGATGGATAGGCTTTGTAAAGTTAGGAAGTGAGATACTAGGCAAAGGATACCCAGCCTCTGACTTGTTCTTGTCTATATCTTCATAGATTCAAGATCCGAGAAGGATTACACCAAACACAAGGTTGGACAACTTGAAGAAATCAATTGTTAAGGTACAGAATTGCATCAAAATCAAGTAACATATGCAGAGGTAGAACACAATTACAGAGGTGAAACATAAAATGAAGTTATACAGGCAATGCTCAATATGGTTGAACAATCTCCTTTAGAACAGATGTTCAAGGCACTCACATTGCTGTAGGTCTGGAGTCACATGTAGGCCAGACCAGGTAAGGATGGCAGCTTCCTTCCCTAAAAGACATTAGTGAACCAGATGAGTTTATTTTTAACAACAATTGATTCACAGTTATCCTTAGATTCTTAATTCCAGATTTTCCATCAGATTCCCACCATCTGCCACGGCAGGATTTGAATTCAGGTCCTGAGAACATTACCTGGGTCTCTGGAATTAACAGTCCAGTGATAAAACCACTGGGCCATCACCTCCCCTAGTCTGACCATTATCACATTGTGTGAAATTGCAGTGTGAAAAATAACCTTGTTGCCCACATTCGAACAGCAACTAGACTTCAAAAATACTTCTTCATTGGCTGTTGGGCTCCATAAGAATACCAGTGATTGTGAAAGGCATTTTATAAATGCATGTCTGTCTTTTTATCAGTGTTTTGTTATCTTCTTAAGAACCATGAATATAGAGGAAGAGAAGTGATTGGAACGTTTGGAGTCTCATGCATTAACAGCTGTGCCTGAAGATAAAGATGAAGACAGAGAAGAAGAGCAACAAGACCACAAATTAGTCTTGAGCAAAACAAAATTCTCAAAGAGGAAAACACATGCAGCTCGCTGCTCTTTAAAGAACCATAAATAACTTTCAAGAACATTGTTCAAACAGCTGGACATAAGGAATGTTTTCATCAAATAAACGGCTTTTGGAATCGAAGTCAATAATCTGTTCTTTCCCCAGCTACTCTGAGTGCCGGAAATTAAAAGCAGTTCATTTTAATCTGGGACAATAAATTGCCCCATTTGCAAAATACCGAAAAAATGTACTTTTGAGGGACGTCATAAGGCGATTAAGGGAAGGCACTGGGTTTGATTATAAGGGGTTGCGTGGTTATTAAAAAAGGCTGCTGTCATGATAAAAGGAAAATTCTCATGTCATTTCTTTGGGTTAAAAATGAAGTTGGAACATAGTTGATCAGGTGCTATAATGATGAACAAAGTGTTGTATTGAGATATCTAGCACAATTAACAGGGTACAGTTGCTGGATGGAGCATAGCGCCAATTTCTGATGGAAGTGGCAGTATAATCACAATTAAAGAGGCAAGATCAAAGAGATGCTTTCATGATTAATAACCTCTGTTTCATCATATAAATTATAATGTCTTGATTAAAGCAGCCATGTTAATGTGTGCTGTTATTACCCAAAGCATGATATCTTGATTAACTGAATATTGTCTTAATTCAAGGATTGTTGTTGCTGGTAAGAGCCAAGTGTCATAATTAAAGGTGTCATGCTAAACTTGAAGACTCAGTTATTAAATTATCAACTTGGTAGTCAGATTTATATCAGAGAACTTTCTCTAAAAATTAATGTAGAAGAAAACTTTTCCATTCATTTATGGATTGTGAGTGTTACGAGCTGGATCAGAGTTTATTGTCCATCTCCAGTTGCCCTTGAGATGTTGGTGATCTGACATATTGTACTGCTGCAGTCCATCTAGTATAAGTATTCCCACAGTACATTAAGGAGGGTGTCTCAGGATTTTGACCCAGCGACACTGACCTATTTCCAAGTCGGGATGATGAGTGGTTCGGAGGGGAACTTTCAGGGAGTGGTGTTCTCATGTATCTGCTGCCCTTGTCCTTCTGGATGGAAGTGGTCAAGGATTGGAAGTTGCTGCCTAAGCACTCTTAGGTGAATTTCTGCAGTACATTTTATAGATGGTTCACACTGCTGCTACTGAGCGTTGGTGGTGAAGGGAGTGGATGCTTGTGGATGTGGTGCCAAAAAAGTGGGCTGCTTTGTCCTGGATGGTGTCAAACCTCTTGAGTGTTATTGGAGTTGCACTCATCCAGGCAAGTGGGGAGTATTCTACCACACTCCTGACTTGTGCCTTTGGATGGTGGACAGGCTTCTTAAAATTAGGAAGTGAGGTACTAGGCAAAGGATTCCCAGCCTCTGACTTGTTCTTGTGAACACGTTATGTCTTCATAGATTCAAGATCAGAGAAGGATTACCCCAATCATAAGGTTGGACAGCTTGAAGACATCAATTGTTAAGGTACAGAATTGCATAAAAATCAAATAACATGTGCAGAGGTGGAACACAGTTATAGAGGTGAAACATAAAATAAGGTTATATAGGCGGTGCTCAATATGGTTGAATAATCTCCTTCAGAATAGATGTTCAAGGCATTCATTGGGGAAACTGGAGTTTCCAATATTTTGTGATTTAAAGAGCCTCTGTACATTAATGGATATCCTGTTAAATTTAGGCTTGATACAAGTACTAATGTCAATATGCTATAAAACCATGTCTATATCATCCTATGATGAGGCTATGTGGTTTAGGTGAAATAGTTTTCAAGGCCATAAGGATACTCTAAGTGACACTGCAGCATTAGAATTGTAGGACAGTTGAAAATGTTTATATGTTCACAATCAACACTTGTAACTTGTGAGCTAACATGAATGTTTGGGTTGAGATACATGTCAGATTTGATAGAGTGATGGAGCAGACTCATTGGGCCAAATGGCATAGTTCAGTTCCTATGCCATATGGTCCAAATGTTCAGGATACTGTAAAGAAATTTACCTTTCAATTAGAAAGAGGTGAGCTCGTCCAGAAATCCAGCTTGCAACAAGAGAGAAAGCATTGCTTTCATTGACATTGATGTTGTCTATAATGGACTTCCATGAGCGTAAAGGTCTTCCAGATGGTATTTTGGGGCAACAAACTGAGTTAGCAGAGAGTTCCTCAACAAAGGAAATTTAGGAGACTTAAGGCACTCAAGATACGGTATTGGCCAAACAACAAGACCCAGAAGGAACAATGTCTTCTGTGAACAACATTCAAGAGATAAAAGATCTTCCGGTGATGAAATGATCCACAGGTCCAAGCCAAAGTTATCATTTTGCCTCTACTAGCTGTAATTATAGGCATAGCAGATATTGCAAAAATTGCTTGTATTCTACATCTTAGTTTGAATCAAATCCCATCACACATTATCCCTGAGTTTATTTAACTCTAAAAGTTCTCAGTCTGACTGTACCACCATTTTACCACAATCAAGTCAAGCTCTCTAACCTTCTCCAGGTTCAGAGCTGAAAATATGTTGCTGGAAAAGCGCAGCAGGTCAGGCAGCATCCAAGGAACAGGAGAATCGATGTTTCGGGCATAAGCCCTTCTTCAGGAATGCTTATGCCCGAAACGTCGATTCTCCTGTTCCTTGGATGCTGTCTGACCTGCTGCGCTTTTCCAGCAACACATTTTCAGCTCTGATCTCCAGCATCTGCAGTCCTCACTTTCTCCAGGTTCAGAGTCTCACGACACCAGGTTATAGTCAGGTGAAGCTCACCTGTTGAAGGAGTAGTGTTCTGAAAGCTTGTGATTTTAAATAAACTTGTTGGACCATAACCTGGGGTGTCATGAGACTTCTGACTTTGTCCATCCCAATCCTTTACCCCAATCTCCATATTTTCTCTAGATTCATAGGGCTCTGAGATCTTTACTCTCCTCCAATATAAACTACCCCTATTTAATCACTCCACTATTGGTAGTCGCATATCCAGCTGCCGAGGCTCTAAGCTCTAAACCTCCCTCCGGTGGCACAGTGGTTAGCACTGCTGCCTCACAACGCCAGAGACCCGGGTTCAATTCCCGCCTCAGGCAACTGACTGTGTGGAGTTTGCACGTTCTCCCCGTGTCTGCGTGGGTTTCCTCCGGGTGCTCTGGTTTCCTCCCACAGTCCAAAGATGTGCAGGGTCAGGTGAATTGGCCATACTAAATTGCCCGTAGTGTTAGGCAAGGGGTAAATGTAGGGGTATGGGTGGGTTTCGCTTCGGCGGGTCGGTGTGGACTTGTTGGGCCAAAGGGCCTGTTTCCACACTGTAATCTAATCTAATCTAATCTAAAAAACCTCTCCACACTCCCACTTGCTCTCCTGCTTTGAGACACTGACTACAGATGCCTCACCATCTAGCTTCTCAAATAACAGTTTTACAGCATCAAACCTTGCTCGATAATGCTCCTGCAAAGCATCTTAGCCATTTGACTATGTTAAATTATTTGTGTTATAAATACACGCGGTTGTTAGTTTTCAAATATAAACCCATGACGAATATTTATGGGACAATCACTATAGAAAGCCGAGACTCGGATAGGCTCACTCCAATCTTTCAGGGAATGTAGTTGCAAGTAGCAAGGTCAGCATTTGTTGCTCATCCCTAATTGCCCTTGTACAGTGTGGTGTTGAATCCTTTACTTGATAACAAGTGGGCCAGACCAAGTTAGGACAGCAGATTTCCTAACCCTAATCGTCATAATGAACTAGATGTGAATCATGCAACAATCAATGATTGCTTCATGGTCATCATTACCAGGGTTAGTTTTTAATTCAAAATGTTATCCTTTAAATTGAAATTCCACTCACCACTATGATGAGATTTGAATACTTCTTCCCAAAACATTACTCTGGATCTCTGGATTACAAATACTGAGACATTGCCAATACAATATCGCCTTCTCAAGGTCTTTGAATGATGTGACAGAAGCTTTAATGGCTTCAATGAAGGCGTAGCAAGATCAAATATGAGAACAGTCTAATTCATCCTCAGCCAATTGTTATGGAGAGGGATGGACCAGGGAGCAGAGTTTGTTGCTGGGTCTGAACACATTTAAGATACCGCATTTCCTTTCACCAAACAAATGTCCATACTTGCTCTCCCAGAAAGCAGTGAGTCCCTGCACCAATCACTCCATTTCTGACCCAATAATTAAAATGTGATTCCACATTTTGCAAACGTTCCATCCTAGGCAAGGCTCCATGAAGACCTGGCTTCCATCCCATTTAGATAATGGTCTATTTCCCAGACCTTCGGCTAGGTACAACTAAAAGATTCAATGGAAAGTTCAAGGGAAGGCAAACATGCTTTTTGGGCATTTCATAACCTTTTACGTTTTTTTTTGCAACGTTTACTGCAACAGATAGACTCCCATGAATAAAATAGTATAGATGTTAGTGTCATTGTGATCTACAGCACAGAAAAAGACCAATCAGTCCAGTACGAGAATGCCAGTCAAATACTATCATCTAACTATTCCAATCCCATTTTCCAGCACTTGGCCAATAGACTTATATGCCTTAATAGCACAAGTGTACATCAAAATACTTCATAAAATACCTACAGTGTTGAAGTAGGCCATTCAGTCCATTGAGTCCACACTGACCCTCCAAACAGCATCACACACAGACCCTCCGCCCCTAGGTAAAAACAATGACTGCAGATGCTGGAAACCAGATTCTGGATCAATAGTGCTGGAAGAGCACAGCAATTCAGGCAGCATCGAGGAGCTTCAGCAAAAAGTAACCCTGCATTTTGCATGGCTAACCCACCTAACCTGACATCCCTGGACACTAAGGGAAGTTAGCATGGCCCAATCCACCTAACCTGCACATGTGTGGACTGTGGGAGGAAACCACTTAGACACAGGGAGAAGGTACAAACAAACAGGCAAAACATGTCCAGAAACCCTAGCCACTCTCTCCTATATCAAAGACATCGCGGAAATGATTGCCAGACTACTCAGACCACTTGGCAGCATGGTAGCCCACAAACTCACTAAAACACTAAAACAGCAGCTTATTAACTTGAAAAACCGTATACAGACAACATGCAAAACTGATGTCATTTACAAAATACCATGCAAGAACTGTAACAACCACTACATTGGACAAACAGGCAGAAAACTAGCCATCAGGATACATGAACATCAACTAGCCACACAATGACATGACCCTCTCTCACTAGTATCCTCACATGCCGAAAAAGAAGGACACCCCTTTGACTGGGACAATATATGCATCCTAGGACAAGCCAAACAGAGACATGCACGAGAATTCCAAGAAGCATGGCATTCCAATCGGAACTCTATCAACAACACATTGATTTGGAGCCCATTTACAAAGCCTTGAGAAAAAGAACAAGAAATGACATCACCATAGGAAATGATGCCACCACAGGAAATGACATCACCAACCCAAGGAAACCCAAACATGTAAATAGAAAGCAGGAAATACCATCAATGTTTCTTCCGGAGTCTCACTGAAGATGTTACCTAGTGTGGTGACGAAGCATCTGAAAATGAACCTTCCAGCTCAGCGAGCAAACCTACATCCAGAATATACAAAGTCCACACGGACAGTTGCCCAAAAGGGTGGAAATGAACCTGGGTCCCTGGCACCAATGCTAACCTCTGAGCCACTGTGCCACTCTACTTAAATGTTATGAGGGGTTCTACTGCTACCACCCTTTCAGACACTACCCTCTGAGTGAAAAAGCTTTGCCTTTTTGTGCAAAGGGGTCTGGGTGTTCAGGTCAATTGTTCCCTGAAGGTGGTGATGCAGGTCAATCGTGTAATCAACAAGGCATTACAGCATGCTTTCCTTCATCAGGCTGGGTATTGAGTACATGAGTTGGCAGGTCAGGTTACAGTTGCATAAGACTTTGGATTGGCCACATTTGGAATGCTGCAGTTCTGGTTGCCACATTACCATAAGACTACAAGACAATAAGACGCAGGAGTTGAAGTAAGGCCACTCAGCCCATCGAGTCCACTCTGCCGTTTAATCATGGCCGATGGGCGTTTCAACTTCACTTACCTACACTCTCCCCGTAGCCCTTAATTCCTTGCGAGATCAAGAATTTATCAATCAGTGCCTTGAAGACTTTTAATGTCCCAGCCTCCACTGTGCTCCGTGGCAATGAGTTCCACAGGCCCACCACTCTCTGGCTGAAGGAATGTCTCCTCATTTCCATTCTAAATTGACTCCCGCTAATTCTAAGGCTGGGCCCACGGGTCCTAGTCTCCCCACCTAATGGAAACAACTTCCCAGCGTCCACCCTTTCTAAGCCATGCATTGTCTTGTAAGTTTATATTAGATCTCCCTTCAACCTTCTAAACTCTAATGAATACAATCCCAGGATCCCCAGCCATTCATCGTATGTTAGGCCTACGGGTCATCCGTGTGAATCTCCGCTGGACACGCTCCAGTGCCAGTATGTCCTTCCTAAGGTG
This sequence comes from Chiloscyllium plagiosum, assembly GCF_004010195.1. Classification (NCBI taxonomy): domain Eukaryota; kingdom Metazoa; phylum Chordata; class Chondrichthyes; order Orectolobiformes; family Hemiscylliidae; genus Chiloscyllium; species Chiloscyllium plagiosum. The sequence continues at coordinate 6,397,650 of NC_057718.1, read as the reverse complement.
TGGGGCCCTAAACTGGACACAGTATTCTAAATGGGGCCTAACTAGAGCTTTAAAAATTCTCAGAAGCACATCCCTGCTTTTATATTCCAACCCTCTTGAGATAAATGAAAACACTACATTAATTTTCTTAATCATGGACTCAAACTGTAAGTTAACCTTTAGAGAATCCTGGACTAGCACTCCCAGATCCCTTTGTACTTCAGCTTTATGAATTTTCTCGCCGTTTATAAAATAGTCCATGCATGTTTTCTTTTTTCCAAGACCTCACATTTGCTCACATTGAATTTCATCAGCAATTTCCTGGACCACTCTCCTAAACTGTCTAAATCTTTCTGCAGCCTTCCCACCTGCCTGTCCACCTAACTTCGTAACATCGGCAAACTTCGCCAGAATGCCCTCAGTCCCTTCATCCAGATCATTAATATATAAAGTGAACAGCTGTGATCCCAACACTGAACCCTGTGGGACACCACTTGTCATCAGCTGCCATTCCGAAAAAGAACCTTTTATCCCAACTCTCTGCTTCCTGTCAGACAGCCAATCCTCAATCCATGCCAGTAGCTCACCTCGTACACCGTGGGCCTCACCTTACTCAGCAGCCTCCCGTGAGGCACATTATCAAAAGCCTTTTGGAAGTCTAGATAGACCACATCCAGTCTCTTTCCTAATTGTTACTTCTTCAAAGAATTACCAAAAGGATGTGGATGCTTTGGACAGGGTGCAGAGGAGGTTCACCAGGATGTTGCCTGATATGGAGGGTGCTAGCTATGAAGAGAGGTTGAGTAGATAAGGATTATTTTCTTTGGAAAGACAGAGGTTGAAGGGGTGTCTGACTGCGGTCTACAAAGTCATGTGAGGTATAGACAGGGTGGATAAAAAAGAAGCTTCTTCCCAGAGCGAGGGACTGAATTACTAGGGGTCACGAGTTGAAAGTGAGAGGGGAAAGGTTTAGGGGAGAAATGCATGGGAAGTTCTTTATGCATAGGGTGATGGGTACCTGAAACATGTTACCAGCGGATGTGGTAGAGGCGGGCCTGATAGCGTCATTTAAGATGTATCTAGACAATACATGAATGGACAGGGAGCAGAGGGATACAGATCCTTCGAAAAAAACTGCACCAGGTTTAGATAGAGGATTTGGATCAGAGCAGGCTTGGAGGTCTGTTCCTGTGCTGTAATGTTCTTTGTTCTTGTATCCCTTCTGAATTTCCTGCCCCTTATTTTAAATCTATGCTCCCTCCACCAAGGAGACAAGCTTCTCTCTGTCTGTGCCCTTCATAATTTTACACATCTCAGTCATATTCCCTCTCAACCTCTGTGGCTCCAAGGAACACAACTCCACTCTGTCCAAACTCTCTTCATAACTAAAACCCTCCAGCTCAGGCAGCTTCCTGTTAAATTTCTTCTGGGGCCTCTCCAGTGCTATCACACCCCGGCTATAATGTGGGAGATCTGAAATTAAATTGCAAATGTTGGAAACACCCAAGAGACAAGGCAGACTCCCCGGGGAGAAGAATCAGAGTTAAAACGTCAGCCTTTGCTATCTCAAAAGAATTTGGAAAAGTTAGAAGTGCAATAAGTTTTGAAACGGTGAAGAGTGAAGGGTAGGAGAGGGAACAAGGAGGAGAACTAAAAGGAGGCTTTGTCTTTCTGCTCCTCCTACTTCCACTTGCTCAAACTTTATACATTTTGCGATTTCCCCAATTTTCATCGACATAAATGTTAACCCTTTCGTGGTACGTGAATTGCTGAACATTCCCAGTACTTTCTGTTCTTAAATCTTTCTTAGCTCAGAAGAAACATTATTTACCATTGCCCCACGTGAAGACTGCTCAGGAAGTAAACTGTAAGGAAGATCAGTCTCTGAAGAGGAAAACTTTGGGAATAATCCAATCTGCTTGGAGGATTTCAATTGCTCTCATACGATGAAAGTAAACAACTGATGGCAGGAAACATAGCTTTCACCTTGTGACAGTTCAATGCTCATACCCTGACCTACTACGCAAACTCTCTGCTCATTCCGGCATCTACATTTGGATCAGTTTTCCATATTTTTATGATTAATTGCAGCGGAGTTAATGATGAATGATTGTATCACCATGTCATAATTCTGAGTCTGACTAATGCCTGTCCTTGTTCCTTCCATTTCCTGGCACAGTCGAACTGACACAACAAACAGAGAGAGCTCAACAGGTCTGACACAATCTGTGGAGAGAGAAGCAAAGCTAATGTTTCCTGAAGTTTTTTAATTATACATTCAAGGGATGTGGACATCACAGGAGAAGCCAGCATATATTACACATCCCTAATTACTCAGAGGGGATTTAAGAGTCAAATGCATTGCTATGGATCTAGAGTCACATTCGGTCAGACCGGTAAGGATGGCAGAGTTGGCACTAAAGGGCATTAGTGAGCCAGATGGGATCAATCGACAACAGTCATCACGAGACTCTTAATCCCAGATTTCTTTTTTTTTAAATTGAATTCAAGTTTGACCACCTACCATGGCAGGATTCAAACCCAGGTCCCCAGAACATTACCTGGGTCTCTGTTTTAATAGTCCATTAATAATACCATGAAGCCATTACCTGTCTGTATGAGTGCTTCAGAACTTTGAAGGAAATCATGTCATCTGCTGTACCTTAATTTCTTACCATTAACCATTCCATTTGATTTATTGTAGTCACATGTACCTAAGTACAGTGAAAAGTTTTGCTTGTGAGCAGTACAGGCAGATCATGGTAAGCAAGGACATACAGATCACTGGGTGCTCAGTCAGTGGGAGACATACAGGCTACACTGTCCAGGAGTGAGCAAAGCAAGATCAACATTAACGAGATCCACATTATTCAAAGTTAGAAAGTCTATTCGTCAGTCTAATTACAGGAGGGAAGAAGCCATTCTTAAACCTCATTCTTCTTCAGTAACCAGAGAACTTTGCTAATCTCTCAGTCTTTAGTTTTCCCTGACAGTGCTGACTTATAAGAATGTGCAATAGGAGACTCCTCTCTTCTTGGAGAAAGTAGACGCAATATCAGGTTTACAGTTTGTGCAGTAAATGCTGATTTGCCATGTTCCTGGCTAGATCAAGGATCTAGGTCACTGATGCCTTTCACTAGCATAGATCCCTTTGAATCCCAGTGTAGAACCTTGCAGATATTTCAATCTTAATTTATAAGATAATGCAGTATCAGGAAATGGCTGAATTATGTTTTTTTTATTGTTCATAGAGTATGAGAGTAGCTGGTTATATTCATTTATTGTCCATCCCATATGCCCTTGAGGGAGGATTGGTGAGATGCATCTTGAAACATTGCATTCCTTAGGGTATAGGAATACCCACAGTACTGTTAAGAAGGATGTACGAGGGTATTGTTCTTGTTACTAGGCAGAAGTGGGTACTGCAGATGCTGGCGATTAGAGTCAAAATTAGAGTGATGCTGGAAAAGCACAGTAGGTCAGGCAGCACTGGTAGAGCAGGAAAATTGACTTTTCAGGCAAAAGCCCTTCATCAGGATTCCTGTTAAAGGGATTTTGCCAGAAACATCGATTTTCTGCTCCTCGGTTGCTGCCTGACCTGCTGTGCTTTTCCAGCATAACTCTAACCTTGACTATGTTCTTGTTACTATGATGGAATAGTAACAGATTTCCAAATTGGGATAGTATGGCTTGGAAGTTAGTGGCTCCCCCATGAGCCTGCTGCCTTTGTCCTTCTATTTGGGAAAGATCATGGGCTTGGAAGATGCTAGTGAAGATTTGGTGAATTTCTGTAGGGTGTCTTGTAGATAATATACATTGCTGTCATGTTAAGTGGGTGGCAGATGGACTGAAGTTTTAAGGTGGTTGCTGATTTGGTCATTAGGTGGCCTGCTTTGTCCTGAATGGCGTGAAGCTCAGTATTCAGTGCTATTGGAACTGCACTCATCCAGGCAAATGGACAGCATTCCATTTCACTCCTGACTTGTACCTTGTAGATGATGGATAGGCTATAGGGAAACAGGAGACAAGTCACCAGCTGCAGATTTCCAAGCCTCTGAGTGTTCTTGCAGCCAGTTTTCATGTGTCATGTCCACTTCAGTTTGTTGTCAACGGATGTTGACGTTGTGCTACTGAGCAATGGTGATTTCTGAACATCAAGGGAGATGGTTTAGTTCTCTATTATTGGAGATGTTCATTACCAATTAAGACCATAAGACATCAGAGCTAAAGTACATTATTCAACCCATTAAATCTCCTTCACCAATTAACAAGATCCTAGATGATCTGATAATCCTCAACTCCACTTCCTAGTCTTTATCACATAACCTTTGATTCCTTTTCTGATTACAAATGTCTTTCTCAGCCTTGATTATATTGAATGACCCAGCCTCAATAGTCCTCTGTGGTAAAGAATTCCACAGATTCACTACCCTCCCCGGCTCGGCCTTAACTAGGTGGCTCTTTCCCCTGACACTTTGCCCTCTGGTTCTAGACTGTTTCATAAGAGGGAAGAATCTTGCCACATCTCACCTGCCGAGTCCTTTAAGAATCCTATATATTTCTCATTCTTCAAAACTTCCAAACAAACCCAACTGATTGACCCTGCCTCGTAAGAAAACTTGTTGCTGCCTGGGATCAACCGAGTGAACCTTTTCTGAAGTACCTCCAATGCCATTATATTCTTTCTTAGATAGAGGGAGCAAAACCATTTGCAGTATTCTAGGTATGGCATTACTAGTGCCTTCGAGGAGAAAGTGAGGCATCCCTGAAAGCTGCCTGACCTGCTGTGCTGTTCCAGCAATAAAGTTTCAACTTTGATCTCCAGCATCTGCAGTCCTCACCCCTGGATGCTGCCTGACCTGCTGTGCTGTTCCAGCAATAAAGTTTCAACTTTCATTACTAGTGCCTTGTATAGTTTTACCAAAACCTTTCTGTTGTTATAATCCTTTCCCTTTGAAATAAAGGCCAACATTCCATTTACTTTCTGAATGAACACTATATCTGAACAAACATTTTGTGATTTGTTCAGAGAGAACTACAAATCCCTCTGTGCCTTAGCTTTCTGCAGTCTCTCCCCATTGAAATAATATTTAGCTCCTGATTTAATCTCATGTTTTCCAACATTATATTCCAGCCGCAAAGTTCTTGCTCACTCACACACCATCTATTTCCCTACATTCCATATCTTCCATGTCCTTTTCCTATTGGAAAGATGTTGTGAAACTTGAGGCTGTTTCCCTGGAGCGTCAGAGGCTGAGGGGTGACCTTATAGAGGGCATTACAAAATAATGATGGGCATGGATAGGGTAAATAGACAAAGTCTTTTCCCTGGGGTCAGGGAGTCCAGAACTAGAGGGCATAGATTTAGGGTGAGAGGGGAAAGATATAAAAGAGACCTAAGGGGCAACTTTTTCACGCAGAAGGTGGTACGTGTATGGAATGAGCTGCCAGAGGAAGTGGTGGAGGCTGGTACAATTAGAACATTGAAGAGGCATTTGGATGAGTATATGAATAGGAAGGGTGTGGAGGGATATGGGCTGGGTGCTGGTAAATGGGACTAGATTGAGTTGGGATATCTGGTTGGCAAGGACGGGTTGTACTGAAGGGTCTGTTTCTCTGCTGTACATCTCTTTGACTCATGTAACCTCTGTAGGCTCTTTGTGTTATCCTCATCACTTGTCTTCTAACCTGACAATGGAGGAGAGATAATTGATGAAACAATTGAAGATGATGGGGCTGAGGACACTGCCCTGAGTAACCACTGCAGTGATACCCTGGCGCAGAGATGATTGACGTCCAATAACTGTGGTCATCAAAGAGAAATCGTAATGTGATAGTGATGCCATGCATCCTCTGCTCTTGTGCTTATAAGTGGCCAGGTTTGGAAGGTACTGTTGAAGGACATTGATAGATAGCATAGATTGCTTAATACAAGCATGCAAACAGAAATGTAGAAAATAGGAACAGAGGTAAGATACACAATCTTCAAACACCCCAACCATGTTCATAGCTGATCATCTAACCCAGTGAATAACAAAAAAAAAAAGAAACGAGGAAGCTAGAAATCAGAAACAAAATCAGGAAGTGCTGGAAAAACTCAACAGGCCCGGTAGCATCTGTGGAGAGAAATCAGAGCTAACATTTTGAGTCCAGTTCTGATGAGGGGTCACTGGACCCAAAATCGAGTCATACTGCTCTGCTTTCTCTACACAGGTGCTGCCAGACCTGCTGAATTTTTCCAACAACTTCTGATTTTGTATCCAACTTTCTCCTGTACGCATTGATCCGTAAGAGCTATATCTAACTCCTTCTTGGAAACATTCAGTATTTTGATCTCAACCACTTTTTGTGACAAAGAATTCTGCAGGTTCACCACTGCCTGGGTGAAGACATTTCTCCAGATCTGAATCCTACCCTGAATTCTTAGACTGTAACCCTTGGTTCTGGACTGCCCTGTCTACAGTAGCATCCTACTTATTCCTGATGAAGGTCTCTGGCCTGAAACGTCGATTCTTCTGCTCCTCTAATGCTGCCTGACCTGCTGTGCTTTTCCAGCACCACACTCTCGACTCTGATCTCCAGCATCTGCCACACTCTCGACTCTGATCTCCAGCATCTGCAAACCTCACTTTCTCCTAGTCGTGTTAGAACTATGCGATTCCACCCGCCCGCTCCCATTCTTCTAAATCCCAGTGAATGTCGTCCTAACCAATCCAGTTTTCCATTGTAGGTCAGTCTGGCCTTCCCAGGAATCAGTCGAGTTAATAAAACAAAGAACTGGAGTATGTGCTGGAGAAACACAGCATGTCTAGCTGTATCTGTGAAGAGAAAAACAGAGTTAATGTTTCGACCCTAGTGACCTTTCCTCAGTCTGAATAATCTTCATTGCAGCCCCTACACATCCAGGGCATCCTTCTTTAGATAAAGAGACCAGCACTGCACACAATTCTCCCGGTATGGTCTCGCCAAGGCCCTGTGCAAATGCAGCAAGACATCCCTACTCCTGCACTTGTTTCCTTTCAGTATGAAAGCCAACACACCATTTGCCTTCTTCACTGCCTGCTGCACCTGCAATGCTCACCTTCAGTGACTGGTGCACAAGGACACCCAGGTCTCTTTGCTCTTTCCCTCCTTCTTCCAATCTATCACCTTCCATTTTTACCCCCCAAGGTGATTAACGTGAGCTGTAGATTGTCAGAATTTATTTGATAACAATTTTTGCAACTTGGAAACAACCAAAACCGCAGTAAAGCTGTGTTCCCTGCAGCAGTTTGCTGTAGGCTTCATCACAACGCTATGACAGTCTCGCTGAAGATATCATTTTGTGGTTAGGCCACTTATGGAATACTGTGTTCAGTTCTGGTCTCCCTGATATAGGAAAGATGCTGTGAAACTTGAACGTGTGCAGAAAAGATAGACAAAAATGTTGCTGGCGTTGGAGAGTTTTTGCTGTACAAAGAGGGTAAGTAGGCTAGGGCTGTTTTTCCAGCTTTATAAAATCATAAGAGGCATGGATAAGCTGAATTGCCAAAGTATTTTCCCCAGGGTGGGGAATCCAAAACTAAAGGTTTAGGGGAGAGGGGAAAGATTTAAAAGGGACCTAAAGGGCAACTTTTTTTAAGCAGAGGGTAGTGCATATATGGAATGAGCTATAAGATTGATGGGGATTGGTACAATTACAACATTTAAAAGGCATCTGGAAAATTACAAGAATAGGAATGTTTTAGGGGGTTATGGACTAAATACTAACAAATGGGGCTAGATTAATTTAGGATATGTGGTTGGCATGGATGAGTTGGACCAAAGGGTCTTTTTCTGCGCTGTATAGCTCTATGACTCGGTGACTCTAAGTCCAACTCCTTAGGAATGGGCAGGCTATATTGCCCTGGGTCTGATACTCCACTGGGAGTGTAAGGATTCCTGTACACTCCCTAACTTCTAGTTGTTGTCTGTACAGTTGAAGTTCTGTCAGCTCTAGCTTTCCACGGTGTAAAGCCAACCTCTCTCATGTGGGGGACACTGAGGGTCAGCAGGCCTCAGACGAGGGACAAGGTTGAAACAGCAGGATAGCCACGATGATGTCATCCAGGACAAGAATTGTGCGAAAGGCGGTGGAGTCACTCTGCATTGCAGACCATCCAATGGAGCTAACCACTCCCATAACATTAACAAGCTTCAACAACCCTCATCCGGATCTATGAGCTCAGATGCATTGACAAAGCATTGACTGAAATATCCAACATGCAATCTTATGATCATCTACTGGGAACTGGATTGACACAAATTTAAATTACTTTTGTTTACAGATTGAGACAGAAAAGAGGTAGCGAAAGGAAATGGCAAAAATGTTGACAGAAGTTTGTCAGACAGAGTACTGAATCTCCTTCAACTTCAGAAACTGGATAATTTCTTTAACACTCGGCACAAATGTAACATGCACAATGGAAAGCTAGACCATTTCAACAAATTTGTTGTGAACTCTGTGCAAGGAGCTTGTACAGCAGCCTGAAAACCATTTGACTGTTCCCACTGGCTGTAAGATGGCTGGAAGGAAGTTTTAGAACTTTGTGACCGATATTGAGAGAAATGTTTTCTCCCTCATTCCAAGTTTAAGATTTCAAGGAGAACTTGCTTGCGAGAGGAGCTATCATAGAGAGGTGAGCTTCAATACAAGCCAAAACATTAATATGGAAATTGCCAGTGCCAAAATTTGATGAATCTTGCTGTGCTTAAATTGAATGCAAATTGAGCTGCTGTCTTCTTTCTATCTATCTATCTATCTATCTATCTATCTATCTATCTATCTATCTATCTATCTATCTATCTATCTATCTCCATGCAAATGTCTGTAATGTTCCATTCTATTTCCATCAAACTTTGGAGAGGCTGGAGGGTGCAGGGAGCTCTGGCTGACAGATATAAACAGGATGTCAGAGGTTCTGTTCACTCTGAGAGCTGGCTCTGAAGGAGCTGGATCAGTGAACTCTCCAAAAGTAAATAATGGATGACTTATTAATGGGATACCAACCTCTGTGGAGTTATTTCAGTGGTGACAAGAGCAAAGCATGCTCCTGAAGAGATTGACTCGCAACTGTTGTCTTTGAGTTGGGGTGAGCATTTCTGGCATCATGCCAGTATTTGCAAAGCTTGACTCGTTCTATCCTAGCATCAAAGATTACACCCAATTCATGGAAAGAATGGGTTATTTTTCCAGGCAAATGACCATTGGGGGCAGATTAAAAGCAAGCAGTTATTATCCTGACAGCTTGTGGACCTCCGGCTTTTTCGGTTATTAGGAGATTCACCTTCTACGGAAGCTAAAACCTTTCAAGAGTTGCCAGATTTAGTTAAGGAATTTCACAACCCCACGTCTCCTATAATTCTGAGATGCTACCTGGCAATTCGAGAATGAGGGCAATCTGTATCAGGATTTTGACTCAGTTAAGAAGACTGACAGAAGTATGCGACTTTAGGTTAACCCTTAATAAGATGTTGAGAAATCATTTGGTATGTGGGATTAATTATATAACCATGGAAAAGTACTTAGCAGCTGAATCCCATCTGGGCATCAAACAGGCATCACAACTGGCTTTATGATTAGAACAGACGTTGCAGAGTATACCGATGGGAGTGCGTTTCCATGCCAGTCTGACTGAGCATGGGGAGTGAAGGCAATTGTGTAGCCTCACTCAGGACATATCCGGATAAGAGAGACTCCAGGTCAGCCCACAGCAAATCCCAAAACAAAGCCAAGTCTCAGCCAAACAGTTAACATTTTCTTCAGGATCCAGGCCAGCAAACCATTGTAGTTGCTGCCGGTGGGTAGACCCAAGACAACAAAAGAGTCCCATTAGACCCAAAGGGATTAAGAGAACTCATAGAGAGGACAGTATCCAGGACAGTCTACTTACATGAGGTTTGGAACAGTTAAATTGCTGAGTAACTTCCAAATCAGAGCCAATCAAAATTAATGTCTGGTTAAGTGGTCACCCAGTTCTAATGGAGGTCGACACCAGTGCAACCATTTCAGTGATTGCAGAACCAGTCTTTAACAAAATTCGCTCTGGACTCCAATCCTTACATTTGGGTGAGACCTCAGCCAGATTGAGAACCTATACCAAGGAACCGTTACAGATTAAGGATACAGCTTTGTGAGAAGCAGCCACTTCAGTTTCCACTGATTTTAGTAAAAGGCTCAGGCTCAAGCTTGATTGGTTGTGAAAGATTCACCTCGATTGGTTCAGCATTTTTTGATTCAAAAATGGCTGCCTGAGTGAAGTCCCAATTAAATACCCGGAGGTTTTTCAGGAAGGTCTAAGGGCTATCAAAGGAGCCACGACCAACTTACAAGTTGACCAGGAAGCAATTCCATGATTCTGCAAGGCCTGCCCAGTGACATTTGCCTTATGGGGAAAAGTAGAGGCAGAAATCAGGAGGTTGGAAAGCAAAGGAATCATCAAACCAGCCCAGTATGTGGAATGGGCAGCACCGATCATCCCAATTGTGAAACCTGATGAGTCATTTTGCCTTTATGGGATTTTCAACAAGCAATAAACTGCTTCTCACAGCTGGATAAATACCCAATCCCTCACAGAGAGGATTTATACACAGAGCTGTCAGGGGAAGCTGTCCTTCACACAGCTGGACAAGAGCTGTGTGCACTGGCATTTGTGGTTAGATGAGGACCAGGCTATACCCATTGGAAAATAACGTGAGGGCGATCAGAGGTGCCCTGGCTCCCACGTCAGTACCACAGTTTAGGTCTGTCCCCGAGCTGGTGAATTATTACAGAAAGTTCATACATAACCCGGCCTCCATCCTGGCACCTTTGCATCATCTCCTGAAAAAGTGGTCAGCCTTAGAAATGGTCATGTAGCCAAGCTACAGATTTCATGGAAGTGAAAAAAGAGTTATCATCCTCGAAGGTGTTGGCACATTATGATACCAAGCAAGATCTGATATTAGCTTATAGGTGGCTCAATAGAGAGGAATTCTCAATAGCATATGCACCCAGGACATTGGCTAATGCAGAGTGTAAATCCCACCCAGATCGGGGTGGGGGGAGGTTTGACGGTTATATTTGGAGCCAAGAATGTGGTGCTGGAAAAGCACAGAGGCTTTGCCCAAAATTTCAATTCTCCTGTTCCTCAGATGCTCCCTGACCTGCTGTGCATTTCCAGCACCATACTCTTGGTTCTAATCTCCAGCACCTGCAGTCCTCACATTTGCCTGGTTATATTTGGAGTCATGATGTTTCACCAATACCTTTACAGACATAAATTTGTAATAATAATGGACCATAAGTCCCTGTTAGGACTACTTAAAGAGTAAACGTTGCTGTCCATAGCTTCAGGCTGAATTCAGGGATGGGCTCTGATATCAAATGCGGATAATTACAAGTTGGAACACCTTGATGCATTGAGCCTCCCATTGGCAGATATCCCAGCAGAGGTACCACCACGAGAGCAGTTCCATAATGTTTTAAATTTTCTGGACACACTTCTGATATTTCTGACAATATCGGACTTTGGAAGCAGAAAGATCCGGTCCTGGCAAAACTGAAACAGCAGGGGGTGATGGGGGAAACCAAAGGGCTGTCACAGCCAGAATTGAAGACATTTTGGATCCAGGGAGACCAGGCACGGTGGCACAGTGGTTAGCACTGCTGCCTCACAGCACCAGAGACCTGGGTTCAATTCCCTGGAGTTTGCATATTCTCCCCGTGTCTGCGTGGGTTTCCTCCGGGTGCTCGGGTTTCCTCCCACAGTCCAAAAATATGCAGGTTAGGTGAATTGGCCATGCCTAATTGCCTGTAGTGTTAGGTGAAGGGGTAAATGTAGGAGAATGGGTCTGGGTGGGTTGCGCTTCGGCGGGTCGGTGTGGACTTGTTGGGCCAAAGGGCCTTTTTCCACACTGTAAGTAATCTAATCTAATCACAATAGAGGACAGCATATAATTATGAAGTGCAAGAGTGATTGTCCCGAGCAAAAGTCACTACCACATACTGGCTGAACTCTGCCGGGGATTGGGGTTGGGGGTGGGGGGAGTTCATTCAGGGGTTTCCAAAATGAAGATGTTGGTGAGACGTTTTGTCTGGTGGTCAGGATTGGATGCAGACATAGCCATGTTGGTGGTGGCAGTGCCCAGAGTACCAAAAAGGTCAAAAATTGCCACCAGCAGCTCCCCCACATTCGTGGGAATGGCCGGGTAAACCGTGGACTCAGTTACACATCGACTGGGCTCAATGTTCTTCATCACCGTGGACACCCAGTCAAAGTGGCTGGATGTGTATAGAGCTCACTCTTCAGACACAGGGATGATGATAGAAAAACTGTGTGCATCATACGCAGGCCCCTCAAAGTTGGTCACAGATAACGAACCATCATTTACCAGCAGGGAATTTGAATATTTTCTAAAATCAAATGGTATTGAACATATAAGGACAGCTCCATACCATCCATCATCCAATGGTCTGGCTGAAAGAGCAGTCTGAACTTCGAAGGACGGCTTAAAGAAACAGCCTACAGCTTCACTCGCTACCAAACCATCCCGGTTCCTGTTTGATTATAGGGCCACCCCTCATGCAACAACAGGGGCAGCTCCAGCAGAGTTACTAATGGGGAGAAGACTCCACACCAAGTTGAATTTGATCTTCCTGGACCTGGGGGGAGATTGAAACTGCAAGCTGGTCACAAGACTCCACTACGCGAGAGAGACAGTTTTCTTCAGGGGATGATGTGTGGTGTAGGAATCATTGGAATGGCCCCCCATGGGTAGGAGGCATGGTCAATGCAAGATCAGGTGCTGTGATATATATCGTTTGGGTGGGTGTGACGGTCCTGAACAAGCACGTGGAACATACGAAAGCTGCAAACTCACAAATGGAGTGTGAGCAAACCTCCCGGGCTCCTCCTTTGCCTTTCCAGCTGTTTCAGAACGTATGGGTTCTCCCTCTCTGTCAACCATTGAAGATACCTTGGAATCTGAGATGGACATGGTGGATGTCTCCATGTCTTTGCCACCTGAAGAAGAGAATGAATTTCTTCTGAGAAGCTCCGGGGGGGGCAGAACAGATGAGCTACTGTGTGTTACACACCGCCTGTATCTGTGGAGGAGTTGGACGATCTGGTGCTAAAATGCCCCAGGATATGCTCGATAAAATAAAGGCCTAAATCCTCAGACTCAGAGGGTGAGCGATGTAACAATTATCATGATGTCAGCAAGCTGGACCTTCGAGAATGTGAGTTCCCTGATATGGTCCAATCAGGGAGTCCTAGCGGATGGATAGAAACAGGAGTGTCAGAGGTTCTGTTCACTCTGAAAGCTGGCTCTGAGGGAGCTGGGTCAGTGTCAAGGACTCTCCATGTGTCACGAAAGGGTGTCTACCAGCCTCTGCAGAGTTATTTCAAAAACACATCTGTCCTGTGGCCTGGCATTGTTTATACAGAGTGATAAATGTTAATTGCAAATGACTGGAACAGTCAGCTCGTTAGCATTTTCTTTGACCTGTGGCCAAGTTAGCCACAAGATGATCAAGTAGGCAATGTGTCAATGGAGAAAGCTGTTCCACACATGCCCCCTTGAAATTTTATTTTGACAACGAGTAAGACACTTGTGGAATTGAGTCTGACACATCAGGAGACAGCTCAGACTCAGCACATGGCTTGCTGGGAAAACACCAGGAGTGGGCTTTTGTTTTGAAAAGTTACATCTTTAGTTACATCTGAATCGCGTCCCCTAGCTCAGTGTGACACGTTACCTCTGTGTGTAACATTTCTAAGTGTGGCATCTCTGTAACATCTGAAAGCTTCATTTTTAGCTTCTACTGTCTGAGTTTGTTATTCTGAGAAGCCCCACAGTTTGGAAATAAGCCATTCGGCCCAAAAAGCCCACACCGACCCTCTGAAGACCATCCCACTTCGACCCACCCCCTTACCCTGTAACCCTGCATTTCCCATGGCTAATGTACCTAGACTAAAAACCCCTTGGTACTATTTAGCATGGCCAATCACCTGACCTGCACAACTTTGGACTCTGGAACGAAACCAGAGTACTGGGGGAAACCCACACAGACACAGGGAGAATGTGCAAACTCCACACAGACAGTCTTTGAATGCGCCAGCTCTGAATCTATGGAGATTCTCTGGAGATCTATGCCTGGGTACAGTATATTTGAGTGTGATATACATGAGTATAAAATCTCTAGAAGGGCACTACACAGAGTTAACATAATGATCTGTGGTCCATCACATTAATGAAAATGTTCACTAATATTCACTCGGATATGTTGTAAATGTGCTTGGAGCTGAAGGTGAAGGAGGTCTTGGACATTAGAACCATTTCTTAAACCATGTACACAATATACAGAGCAGGGTGAGATCCTTGTATGACTGTCTTAGCCACTTCAGAGGGTGTTTGAGAGTCATCCACATTGCTCTCGGCCTGGAGTCACATGTAGGCCAGATCAAGTAAAGATGACAGATTTCCTTCCTTGAATCACAATAGTGAACCAAACAGACTTTACCTGACAATCAAGAATAATTTCCTGGTCATCAGTAAATTCTTAATTCCAGATTTTATAATTTTATTGAATTCACGTTCATCTGTTGTGGTGGCAATAAAACCCAGGTCCCCAGAAGATGAGCTGAGTTTCTGGATTAATAGTTTAGTGATGATACCACGAGGTCATCATCTCCTCTGAGACACTGGATAAGAAAGCTATTGTTTATTCTGCCCAAAACCAGGACAATTGAACAACGGATCAACAAAATCGCACTCTACACACACACATGTCCCATTGCCGTGAATTTCATCAACATCGTACCCCTACTGCTTAAACAAAACAGCAGTGAAACATTGAGCATAATGAGGTTCGGTGACTTGCTTTCAAAGTGTAGTCACCTCCGCAGTCTCTGATTTTGAAACGGTTCCATTTTAACCCACAATCAAAAATACAAAAAATAAACCGGTGCAGTGAGGTGAGGGATACAGACAGATTTGGTTTTGGTTTGCATAAGCGCCTCCTGCAGGTGACTCAATCTTCACCAATCAAATTCCAACAAGTGACTGCTTTACTGCCAAAACTGTCAACACTTGACTGGGAACTTTTAGATTAAGAGTGAACGTGTAGTGCCTCCAGTTTTTAAACACATTGCTGTCTGTTATGGACCAGACCAGACCCCCTCAAAATATATTAAGAGGGTAACCTAGACACTTACTATTTCTTTTTTTAAAGCAGAAGTGAAGTGGGTGTTCCAGGTGTGATGCAACTGGTCAAACTACTTGGTTTTAAGCAAAACAGAATCTATTTAAACAGGCTCAGTGGTTAGCACTTCTACCTCACAATGCCATGGAGCCAGGTTCGATTCCAGCCTTGGGCGACAGTCTGTGTGGAGTTTGCACATTCTCTCCGTGTGTCTGCGTGAGTTTCCTCTGGGTGCTCCGGTTTCCTCCCACAGCCCAAAGGTGTGCAGGTCAGGTAAATTGGCAATGCTAAATTGCCCGTACTGATCAGGGATGTGTAGGTTAGGTGCATTAGTCAGGGGGTAAATGTAGAGTAAATGGGGAATGGTTTTGGATACTCTTCAGAGGGTCAGTGTGAACTTGTTGGGCCGAAGGGCCTGTTTCCACACTGTAAGCATTTTATGACTTTATTCTATGACTTCCATGACTACAGTTGAAACAGAAAAGAAAATGGAATTTAGAATAACTCAACCATGGGAAACCTTAACCGACCCGATCCAGTAGCTATTACTAGTTAACTGTTCCAACACAATAACATCCCATAAACACACCTTTTGGCAAAAAGGTAAATTCAAACACAGACTCTTACAGGCAGGAGGGAATAACATCCAGAGAGAGATGTCAGAAAAAAGCCAGAGGAATTCTTTACGACAGCTTGCATCTCTCCTGGAATCACACACCTTTTGACTGCTACCTTAAAAACAAACTAACAAAAGCCTGGAGAAAGTGAGGAGTGCAGATGCTGCAGATCAGAGGACAAACGTGTGGTGCTGGAAAAGCACAGCTGGTCAGGCAGTGTCCGAGAAGCAGGAGAGTCAACATTCCTGATGAAGAGCTTCTGTTCGAAATGTCGACTCTCTTGGTCCTAGAAAAACCGTGAACTAGGAGATTAGGACACACCCTTCCAGACTTTTCGACACTTCTGCCTTTATGACCTCTCTTCAAATAAAAACCAAGGACAAAATAGCCTTTTTAAAGTGACAGTATCGTCACACCTCTGTGCTATCTATTCCTGCAGCAGGCAACTCTTTGAGATTTAATCAGCTCCTTTAGGCACTGTCTGATAATGTTAATCATGAAATGGCAATACTTGGCAAAGTCAGGGTGATGTGTGGTTTGGAGATGATGGGAGTCACTGCCAAGTTAATCCAGGTGAGGTCAAACCATCAAAAAAGTTTATTTCAGATCCATGAACCAATTTTTGACAGTAATTTTCATAATTATTTCCATGTAATAATACATGCAAATCTTACACATTTCCCACTCTGGGCCGAACCAGCACCTGATATTTATTTTCATTAATTCTTCCTGCAAAGACAGCCCCCATGACAGTTATGGCATTGTCTAAACTCTGCTTATTGAACTCCTGCTGGTGAGTATTAATGCTTGACTGTGCCCAGAGATAATCTAACTCAGGCTCACCCCAAGTGCTTATTCGCAACCTTGAGTCTCAAGCCAAATCTGCTTTTGAAACCTTCATCCCTGTGCTTGGGTTGTGCTTCCAAGTTAAACAATGACTCTGAATCTAGAAACTACTTACTGCGCCCTTGTGTTATCCACTCCACAGCTGACTTGGATTTGAAAGTAAACTCACAAGCATCAACATTCTCGGCCACTAACCCTCAGTAGCAGCAGTGTCTGCCATTTGCAAGAGATTCACCAAGGTTCCTTCAACAGCACCTTCCAAATACTACTCCCAAGAAGGACAAGGGGCAGCAGATACATGGGAACGCCACCCCCTGTACATTCCCCTCCAACCCACTCACCACCCTGACTTGGAAATATATCGCCGTTCTTTCAGTGTCGCTGGGTCACAATCCTGGAACTCCCTCCCTCATTGCATTGTGGGTCTGCCTACAACACATGGACTACAAGAGGGCAGTTCAACACCATATTCTCAAGGGCAGTTAGGTACGGGCAAAAAAATGCTGGCCCAGTCAGCAACATCCACATCTCATGAGTGAAGTTTTAAAAAATAATTTGAGCCGCAGTCTCCATTTTAGTCAATGCAGTCAGCAGTGTGCATGTCCCAGGTGAAATACTGTCTCACAAGAGACCGACTTCCCTCCAAATGGCAGTACCATTTGTGGTTGGAAGATCAAACTTGAATTTACGATTTAGCAAAAACCATCCTCTGCCAATAGTTTGAGCACCGATGAGACTAGTTACTTTAATTCCAAAAAGAAGACAAGTAATCTTTCAGAACCACGTTGCATACAATATCAGACCATATGTTTTCTATCAGTCTTAGTGAAACTCAAATGAATCATTTATCATCATTTGCAACAGGCACAAACAAATTGCCACTTTTGCTCCAATAGTTTATTATTAACTCAGGCTAGTGCTACCACTTTGTACTTGAATATTGTCCTTATTTTTCTTGGAAACAGGAAGTCCTACATGGACTCATGGTTGGGCATTACCTTTTAAAAGGAACTTTTGCAAGAATTGTGTCTTCTCTTGATAGTGCCCCTGTCTTGTCTTCATTTAGCAGCCATGGATTCCTGCACTTTTGTCTCATTTCACCTGGAAGGATAGTGTCCAAGGAAACATAGCTCTTCCCGTAAAAAGACTGGAGTCATGGCATGGAGTTGAATTCCAGAACAACTTCTGGCAGCCCCTCCAGTTCACTCACACCAGCCCATTAGCAAATGTTTCCTTCACTTAATCCAAAATTAGCCAATATCCAGGAATACTATCTCCTCCTGGGAGATTCATCATCACAAAAACTGCAGTGATTCAACAAGAAGACCAATTTTCACCTTTTGAGTAGAACTAGTGGATGGGGAAGAGTTGGCAATCTCGCCAGAATCATTAATGCTGTGCGAGTAAATCACAGAGTTGTTACAATACAGGGGAACTGTTCTGGTGAACCTCCTCTGCACTCCCTCTATGGCAAATATATCCCTCACATGAACATTGCGACATTCCAACAAATCAATAATGTGTAGGAGGAGGCCATTCAGCCCCTTGGCCCTGCTCCATCGTTCATTCAGGTCATGGCTGATCAGAGTGGAAATTCAAATCTGCGTTCCCACCTGCACCTGACAACCTTCCACCTTCCTTCTTACCATGAAGTTACCTTAAAAATATTCAAGAACTCTGCATCCACTGCTGCTGGCATAATTCTCGTATCCTGTATTGGGAAGACCAAATCAAAATACTTCTTCAATTCATATGCTGTGTCTTTATTTCTATGACTGATTTACCAGTCTCACTTTCTAAAGGATCAACACTTTGATAACTCTTTTCTTCTTTAAATATTTATTGACAAACTCCTACTAAATTTCTGGCCTACCTTCTCTCACATTCCCTCCTTATTAATTTCTGGTCACTCGTCACTGTTTGTTTGTAATATTATTTCCAACCTTGTGACCCGCCATCTGTCTTTGCACAATTATATGATTCATAGAAAACCAAAAGAAATAGAGTAGAATTAGGCCATTTGGCCCATTGAGGTCGTTCCACCACTCAATCAGGCCTGATGTGTTTCTCAACCTGCCTTCTCCTTGTAACCCTTGACCCTTTTACTAATCAAGAACCTATCTATCTCTGTTTTAAATACACTCAATAACTTAGCCTTCAAGCCTTCGGTTGCAATTGGTTTGACAGATCCACCACCCTCTGGCTGAAGAAATTCCTCCCCATCTCATTTGTAAAGGGTTGTCCCTTCACTCTGAGGCTGTGCCCTTGATTTCTAGTCTCTCTGATTAGTGGAAACATCTTCTTCTCGTTCACTTTATTCAGGCCTCTCAGTCACTTGTAAGTTGCAGTTAGAAATGCCACCCCCTCCCACTAATCCTTCCAAACTCTATCAATTAAAAACCCAGAGTCCTCAACCATTCCTCTTATGATAAGCCCTTCATCCCTGAGATCATTCTTGTAAACCCCCTCTGGACCCCTCCAATGCCGACACATCCTTCCTTAGATATGAGGCCTGAAACTGCTCACAAGTTTCCAAATGCTTTCTGAGCAGAACCTTAAACAGACTCATTCCTGAAGAAAGGCTTAGGCCCGAAACGTCGATTCTCCTGCTCCTTGGATGCTGCCTGACCTGCTGTGCTTTTCCAGCAACACATTTTCAACTTAAACAGACTTAGCAGTGCATCTCTACTCTTGTATTCTAGCCATCTTGAAATGACCGTAAACATTGCATTTACCTTCCTAACTGCCATCAGAACCTGCATGCTACCCTTATGAGAATCCTGAACTAGGACTTCCAAGTCTCTTTGTGCTTCAGAATTTCAAAACCTTTCCTCCTTCTGAAAATAGTCAATGCCTCTATTCTTCCTACCAAAAGCATGACCTTGCACTATCCCACATTATATTCCCTCTGACAATGTTTTGCCCACTCTCTGAGCCTGTACTCCAGCCTCCCTGCCTCCTCAATGCAATCTACCCCTCCACCTATCTTTGTATCATCTGCAAACTTAGCAACAATACCCTCAGTCCCTTTGTCAAGAATGTTAATGTATAATAGTTATCCCAACACTGACCCTGACAGAACTCCACTACTTACCAGTTGCCATCCTGAAAAAGACCCTTTTATCACTACTCTCTGCCAGTCAGCCAATCCTCTATCCATGCCAGTACATTGTCCTAACACTCTTTTCTTATTTAATAGCCTTCAGTGTGACACCTTGTCAAAGACCTTCTGGAAATCCAAATCAGTCATGTCCACTGGCTCTCCTTTATCTAACTTGCTCTTTATCTTTTCAAAGACTTTTCTAACAGATTTGTCAGGCATGACCTCCCCTTGATGAAGCTGTGCTGACTCCGCCCCCTTTTATAACTTGCACTTCCAAGTACTGATTCAATCACATCCTTAATAATGGACTCTAAAATCTGACCAACAACTGATGGTCAGGCTAACTGGCTTATAGTTTCCTGCCTTCTGCCTCCCTCCCATCTTAAACAGGGGTAATATATTCACCATTTTCCAGTCCTCTGGGACTCTGCCTGACTGCTGCACTTCCTGAAAGATCACCATCAATGCTTCTGCGATCTCCCGAGATAACTCCTTCAGAACCCTGGGCATAGACAATCTGGTCTGGGTGATTTATCCACCTTCAGACCTTTCAACTTCTCCAGCACCTTTTCCTTCGCAATGGCCCACGTGCCTTCACCTCTGCCCCCACCCGCCGATTCTATTGAAGTTTTGGTGTGTTGCCGGTGCCTTCCCCTATGAAAATTGAAGCAAAATACCTATTCAGTTCCACTTCCATTTCTTTGTTCCCCATTACTACTTCTCCAGCCTCATTTCCCAGCAGTCCAATGTTTTGTCTTTATATCCAAAAGCACTCTTTCAATCTTCTTTTATATTACTGGCTAGCTTACCCTCATATTTCATCTTCTCTCTCTCCTTAGTGCTTTTGTAATTATCCTCTGCTGTTTTGTTTAAGACTTCCCAATCATGTGGCTTCCCACTAAACTTCGCCACATTGTATGGTTTTTCTTTTGCTTTTATACTGTTTCTGATGCCCCTTGTCATCCATGATTGCCTCGTTCCCCCCCCCCCCTCCCCCTTTATATGTTTCTTCTTCCTTGAGGTGAGTTTCTGCTGTACCTTCTGAATTGCCCCCAGAAACTCCCGCCATTGCTACTCCACCATCTTCCCAACTGGACTCCCCTTCCAATCACCTCTGGCCAGCTCCTCCCTCATGCCCTTGTAGTTACCTTTACCTTTTATTTTGATGCTATCGTTTATATTTCTAGTTAACCACAGATTAACCAAAGCCCCAGTAATTCCCATTAGCTTCCCTTATAACTTCCAGTATTCTGACGAAGATGTACCACCATTACACAATAGATCCTAGGATTCCCAACTGTCCTTTTTTTTAACCCAGTCGAGTTGCCTTCCTTTCACCCTCCCATGGTCTATCTTTCTTGGGTTTATGTAGATGATAGAAAAAAGGTTTTGCTTGTGTAGATTGCCACATAATCATCAGTCATCCTTCCAGTGTGCCCAGGAGTTTCAGCCATTTAGTTTTAAATATATGTTCTTGGTTCAAGAGTCTTCTAAGAGAATGATTGCTCGTTAAGTTCTATATATGGCTTCAACTCCTAATGCTCATATCCAACTGTCAAAATTACTTGGCTTGACTCTTCATACTGGCATATTAGACTCAGAATGTTAACTCTGTTTGTCTCTCCACAAAAGCTGAATTTCTCCAGCACTTAGCAATTTATCTCAGATTTCCAGCACCTGTTGTATTTTGCTCTTATCTCACTTTACAAGCTCAGTTGTTTACTTTTAACTTTCCAAAATGAAATACCAACTATTACTTCAACTTGCTTTTATTCTGGAAGATTCAAAGAGCACCACAATATCTGATTGTAGCTGTCAAACTCCAACAGCGCTTTTCTCTCATTAGAAGGAGATGACTGGTTGTGGCTTAACTCGGGCAAGGGGTGAAGCTGAGCATTATGGTCTTTATGTTGATCTCAGCCAGTGGGAGAATTGAGTCCAAGCTGCTGGTCTCACTCAGTATCACAAAACACCTTCCAGCCAAATGACTAACCAACCCTAACCAGCAACCAATCAATGAGTGGCATGCTGGCTCAGTGGTTAGCCTCACGGGACCAGGGAGCTGGGTTTGATTCCACCCTTGGGCAACTGTCTGTGTGGGGTTACTCCCACACTTCCTAGATGCTAAATTGCCCTATTGTGTCCAGTGATGTGTGAGTTAGCCATGGTAAAATTGTAGGGTTATGGGAACAGGAGGCTGGGACTGGGTGGCATGTTCTTTGGAAGGTCAGTGTGGACTTGATGGGCCAATGGCCTGCTTCCACACTGCAGGGATGCTACAAACCCCTCCAATTGACATTTATTTCCTCTGAGACATTTGTCAAGCCATGCAAGTTGCTTTTTTATTAAATGACAAGAGATTTATTGTTAAAATTTTTTTGATAGACTTACGAAAGAAAAATTACACTTCTATGAATAAAATGTTAAGTTTACTTCCTTTAAGACTATTTTCCTTTAGAATCCATCCAGTGTGGAAACAGGCTATTCAGCTCAACAAATCCACACTGAAGAGCATTCCAATCAGGCCCACCGCACTACCCCATCCCTCTAACCTTGCATTACTCATGGCTAACATACTGAAATTATACATCCCTGGTCACTATGGACAACTTAGTATGGCCAATGCACCTAACCTGCACATCGTTGGATTGTGGATGTTTGACAGCATCCGGAGAAAACCCATGCAGACTCGGAGAGAATGTGCAAACACCACACAGACGGTTGCCCGAGGCTGGAATCGAACTTGGGCCTCTGGCACTGTGAGGCAGCAGTGCTAACTACTGAGCCATCCCAAATATTTGAAATGCATGTTTTTCTTTTTCATTATGTTTACTATCTCGAGTCTTTATCTGGATGATAAACCTCTCTTCCCCTCTATGAGACACCTTCAAACCTACATCATTGACAATGGTGTCCTAGTGTCTCCTTATTCTCAGTGAGGTCCAGTCCTGTGAACTACATTAAAGACAGTGAAAATATCCAAATTGTTTGGGACTTCCCTCTCCCAATGAAGATTGCATGAGAGGTTTACTGTTTCTGGCACAAGTCAGAATTTCCATTCTCGATCGTCAAATACCAGACATCACACTTTGTTCCAGTAACAGAAGGGTTTTTCCTTACACACACAAACACACACTCACACATATCACTGACCTTAGAATCTGAAATTTTAAAATAATGTACTGACCTTTAAATGACTTCAGATAGGTTTCACAATTTAAGAGTTACAAATTGCTATAATTATACGGAATCCCTCAGGAAATACTTGTGAAACAGTCTTAAAAGGGAAAGCCAGTTTCAGAAATGAATGCTTGCCTTTCCAGTAGCACCTTCCAAACATCGGGATCTCCAAAACTCTGAGTAAATATTTATGAAGTGTTGACATTGCCATAATGGAAGGAAATGCAGCAATTTATGTACAGCAAGCTGCTGCAAACAGTTACTTAAAAACACTGACCAGCAAAGCTGTTATAGTTAGCTTGGTGAAAGGAGCATATTGTGTGAGTTTTACTGTTTGGATAAACTGAGATCAGACCTTTAAACGGTATTAATGAATATCCAATGCATAGTGATCCGCATGTGGACATCTCTGCTCTGAGCTACTCTAGATCATCCTTTCAGAAGAGTTTCCCTCAAATGATTTGTCTCAGGGACCCATCTGGATACTCACGAATCCCTACACATATTGGTCAAGACACAGTAGAGACATCACTGTTCTTTGTTAAATACAGCAGGGAGATTTGACATCCACCTTTAGGGCTCCTTGATTTGCAACTTGCAGACTCCCCCTTTTGCATCTTGTGCTCAAGTCTCTGTGAGTGGGTTTGGAACCCATGGCAGAGAACAAATTTAGCTTGCAATCCCACTTCAGGTCCTTTGAATCTTGAGTGTAAGACCAGAAGTCACAGTTTATGCAAAAAGGAGTTGGAGCAATAAGATTAGACCCCCTACAGTGTGGAAACAGGCCCTTCAGCCCAAACCAACTCTCCGAAGAGTAACCCACCTCCCTCCAACTAATGTACCTAATACTATGGGCAATTTAGCATGGCCAATTCACCTAACCCGCACATCTTTAGACTGTGGGAGGAAACCCATGCAGATACGGGGAGAATGTGCAAACTCCACACAGGCAGTCACCCGAGGCTGGAATTGAACCTGGGACCCTGGCACTGTGAGGCAGAAATGCTAGCCACTGAGCCATCATGCCACCCGGATGTCCATTGCTTAAAGTATCATTTTAAGAAACAATAGTTTCGATATGATCCGTAAATTAAAAAGGCAGAAGAGATATGTGATCAAGTTTTTTTTATTATTCATGGGATGACAGCATCAGTAGCTGGGTTGCCCATCCCAGAGGGCAGTTAAGAGTCAATCCCATTGTAGTGGGTCTGGAGTCACGTGTAGGCCAGAGCAAGTAAGGATGGCAGCTTCCTTCCTGAAAGGGCATTAGTGAACCAGATGGGCTTTTCCAACAATCAACACAGGGTTCACGGTCATCGTTAGAATCCTCATTCCAGATTTTTGCAGAATTCAAATGTTCTGGCTGAAGCCAGCATCGGTAATTTTGTAAAGTTGCCCTTCATCCAAACACTTCTTGAACTAACAAAAGGTATTAGACTGGGGCCAGCATTGAGAAACTGTTTCCCATCCAAAGTAATTTTTCCCTCTCAAGAAGTCATCTTTCTAGGGCCTCATGGATGGGTTATGAAATCACCCCCTTCCGGTTTAAGAATGTTTTGTTTCAGGGTCTTTTGGACACATGTCCTTGACATCTGTGAGAAGGTTAAGTCATCTCACCAACCCAGAAAGCTTCGTCCATGAGAGAGAGAGATATTTCTAAAATGTTCAATGG
Organism: Chiloscyllium plagiosum; assembly: GCF_004010195.1. Classification (NCBI taxonomy): domain Eukaryota; kingdom Metazoa; phylum Chordata; class Chondrichthyes; order Orectolobiformes; family Hemiscylliidae; genus Chiloscyllium; species Chiloscyllium plagiosum. Next base: position 6,373,048 of record NC_057718.1, on the reverse strand, counting down.
AGTTTTAAGATTTTAAGATTCATGTTCAGCAATTCTTTACATGTGAAAATGGCCTGAGTCGATACAAATATATCAGAATAAATCTGGGATAATAGCAACAGGAACAGACCATTTAGCCCCTCAAGCTTGTTCCACAATTCAATGAGACCTTGGCTGATCTGTGGCCTAACTCCACATACCTGCCCTTGGCCCATATCCTTTAATACTTTATTTTGCAAAAACCTATCTCAGATTTAAAATTAACAACTGATCCAGCAACTACAGCTACTTGTGGAAGAGAGTTCCAAACCTTCACACCCTTTGAAGAAGGGCTTATGCCTGAAACGTCGATTCTCCTGCTCCTTGGATGCTGCCTGACCTGCTGCTCTTTTCCAGCAACACATTTTTCAACCCTTTGTGTATGTTAGTATTCCTGATTAGTCTAGCCCTAATTCTTCAGACTATGACCCTAGTTCTCAAATCCCCAACAAGTGGATATGATTTACCATTATCCAGCCTGTCCTTTCCTGCTAAAGCTGCAGCAGTTTGGAGGGACAAGCACGCAGCAAGTGAAGACGCAGTTTCAGAGTAATACATGTCATTTTCTCCTGGCAGTTTCCACTCCTCCTAAGGCTTCATAGATTCTGGATATTTTCAAATGACTACGTCACAAAGCCCTTCCTCTATAGTGCATACAACAACAAGAACAATGAACCACGCACATCGGAAATATCATAGGAATTAATGTTAATTTGCAGTGTTATGGCTGGAAACACAAATTGGCAAAATAAAACACATAAATGTTTCCATATTTATGCAATGATTCTTCCCATCATCTCTGTTTGTGATTTATCCATCTGATGGACAAACAAAAATATAAACATTGGAAGATATTTGGAGTTGGAATTGCCTGGTGTACTATCGTTTTGGTAGATAAGCAGACATTACACATAAGTTCCATTCTTGTCGGCAAATTGAATCATTTCTCTCCAATGCTTCACATGACCCATTCTTAGGTTGGTGAATTAACAGGCAGAGAGATCCTGAAATTTGATCTTTTCCCCCAGTCACATTGAGTTAAAGGATACCCCAAAGCACTTATAGCCGATTGAGAGCAGTTTAAGTCCAGTTACTATTGTATTGTCGGAAAGAAAGAGAGGCAAATTGTGCAACAAATGAGTATGTTCAAATAGTTATTTCAGCTATGTTCATTGATGAATAAATCCTGCTTATAAATCTCCTTCTCTTCTTCAACAGGATGTACATGTGCAATCTAAATGCAAGTTCCTTGCTTGTTCCTTTAACAGGGAGAGAGAGAAGCTCAAGGGAAAGGCTCAGTGTTAATGATTTGAGACTTCACCATTGCCCTAAACCTAACCACCACTGACATAGATGCAGAGAATGCTGGAGAAACTCAGCAGGTCAGGTAGCATCCGTGGAGAGAGAAACCGAGTTAACGTTTCAAGCCCAATATGATTCCTCTTCAGTGGCTCCTCTCAGAAATGATGAAGAGTCAAATCAGATTTGAAATGTCAACGCTCTCTCTCCCTAGATGCTGCCAGACCTGCCGAGTTTCTCCAGCATTCTCCACATCAGTTTCATATTTCCAGTATCGGCATTATTTTAAAGTCACACAGTCATACAGCACGGTGGCACAGTGGTTAGCACTGCTGCCTCACAGCGCCAGAGACCCAGGTTCAATTCCCACCTCAGGCGACTCTCTGTGTGGAGTTTGCACATTCTCCCCGTGTCGGCGTGGGTTTCCTCTGGGTACTCCGGTTTCCTCCCACAATCCAAATATGTGCAGGTTAGGTGAGCTGGCCATGCTAAATTGCCCGTAGTGTTAGATGAAGGGGGAATGGGTCTGGGTGGGTTGCGCTTTGGTGGGTCGGTGTGGACTTGTTGGGCCGAAGGGCCTGTTTCCACACTGTAAGTAATCTAAAAAAAACAGACCCTCCACTCCAACCAGTCTGTACTGGCCAAGTTTCCCAAACTAAACTAGACCTGTTTGCCCCACATCCCTGTAAACCTTTCATGTGCTTGCCCAAATGTTTTTTTTAAATATTGTAACTGTGCCTGCATCTACCACTTCCTCTGGCAGTTCATTCCACATATGAACCAGCCTTTGTGTGAAAATGATCCCCCTCAGGTCCCTTTCAAATCTTTCTCCTCTCACCTTAAAAAACACGACCTCTCATTTTGAACTCTCCTAATTTTTGGGCTTTTACCCACTGACATACATTTGATTCTTTCTCAACCATTAGAAGTGGCAGAGGAAGTGAGATGGTGAATGGGGCCAGTATTGACGTACTTACAAAGAAGAAAAAAAATGTAAATAATTTTAATTTGAAAAATATTTTTTAAAAATCCCGTGCTTGGAAGTCAAGATTATTTTTACACTTCTGAACACCGCACGAAACTTTTATATTACCTTGTTGTGGTGTTCAGATTATTGCCAGAGAACCAGTGACAGACCCGTCTCTTTGTGGGAAGGTCTGAGAGATTTGGCCGTTAGAGTCTGGGGGACAATTACAAAGCTTACACATGACACTTAACTTGGAAGAATTGTCATCTGTGAAGATGACAGTGCAAAATGCCAAAAGGACAAGTTGCTGTACTGAGCACAAAGAGATGGACCTGGTCATATATGTGCATAGGTCATTGAGGGTAGCATGATAGGGCGAGAGAGCAGATAAGGAAGCATGGAGCATTCTTGGCTTGACTGGGGAGGTAATGGCCTAGTGGTATTGTTGGTGGACTATCAATCCAGAACTTAGCTAATGTTACAGGGATGCAGGTTCAAGTCCAACCAAGGCAGCTGGTGGAATTTGAATTCAATAGAAATATCTAATAATATTTACAGACAATATGCCAGACAGCCACCATCACCAACTCTAGATATGTCCTGTCCCACCAGCAGGACAGACCCAGCAGAGGTGGTGGCACAGTGGGATACAGTCAGAAGGGATTTGATCTGGGAGTCTTGACTTTGACTTTGGACTCCATAAAGTCTCATGGCTTCAGGTTAAACGTGGGAAAGGAAACCTCCTGCTGATTACTATGAACCATCCTCCCTCAGCTGATGAATCAATACTCTTCCCCCCACCCCCCCCACCCGGTGTTGAATAACACTGAAAAGAAACACTGAAGGTAGTTAGGACACAAAGTGTACTCTGGGTGGGAGATTTCAATATCGACCACCAAGAGTGCCTCAGCAACCAGACTACTGATGGAGCTGTTCGGGTCCTAAAGGACATAGCTCCTAGACTGGCTCCGTGGCAGGTGGTAAGGGAACCAACAAGAGAAAGAAACATCCATGACCTGATCTCTACCAAGCTGCAGATGCATCTGTCCATGACGCTATTGGTAAGAAAGACCACTGTACAGTCCTTGTGGAGACCAAGTCCTGCCTTCACCTTGGGAATGCCCTCCATCATGTTGTGTGGAGCTATCACCATGCTAAATGGAATAGATTTCAAACAGATCTAGCAACTTAAGACTGGTTGTGGGTCATCAACCGCAGCAGAACTGTACTCCAGCAAAATCTGTAACCTCATGACTTGGCATAGCCCCCACTCAAACATTACCACCAAGCCAGGGGATCAACCCTGGTTCAATGGAGAGTGTAGGAGTGCATGCCAGGAGCAGCACCAGACAGACCTGAAAATGAGGTGTCAACCTGGTGAAGCCACCAAACAGAACTACTTGCATGTCAAACAACATAAGTGATAGAGTTATGCAATCCCACAACCAATCGATCGGATCTAAGCTCTGCAGTCCTGCCACATCCAGTCATGAATGGTGATGATTAACTAAACAACTCACTGGAGGAGGACGCTCCACAAATATCCCCATCCTCAATAATGGAAGAGCCCAGCACGTCAGTGCAAAAGATAAGGCTGAAACATTTGCAGCAATCTACGGCCAGAAGTGCTGAGTGGATGATCCATCTTGGGCTCCACCAGTGGTCCCCAGCATCTTCAGCCAATTCGATTCACTCCAAATGATATTAAGACATCTTTGGAGACACTGGGTATTGCCAAGGCTATGGGCCCTGACAACATTCCGGCAATACTCCTAAAGACTTGTGCTCCATAACCTACTGCTTCCCTAACCAAGCTCTTCCAGTACAGTTACAACACTATGGACAATTACACAGGTATGTCCTGTTCACAAAAAGCAGGACAAATCCAACTCAGCCAGTAACCAACCCATCAGTTTACTCTTGATCATCAGTAATGTGATGGAAGGTGTCATCAACAGGGCTATCAAGCAGCACCAGCTCAGCAACAACCTGCTCAGTGACGCCCAGTTTGGGTTCTGCCAGGGCACTCAGCTCCTGACTCCATTACAGCCTTAGTTCAAACATGGAGAAAAGAGCTGAATTCCAGAGGGGAGGGGAGAATGACAGACCCTTGACATCAAGACTGCATTTGACCGAGTGTGGCATCACGGAGCCCTAGGATGTCTGAAATCAATGGGTATCAGATGGTTGGAGTCATAATTTACCTATAGGATGATGGTTGCAGTTGTTGGAGGTCAGTCATCTCAGCTCCAGGACATCTCTGCAGGTGCCCCTCAGTGGGTAGCACTGTTGCCTCACAGTGCCAGGGACCCGGGTTCGATTCCAGCCTCAGGCAGCTGTCTGTGTGGAGTTTGCACATTCACACGATGTTTGCATGGGTTTCCTCCGGGTGCTCCAGTTTCACAATCCAAAGATGTGTAGGTCAGGTGAATTGGCCATGCTAAGTTGTCCCACTGTGTTCAGGGATATGTAGGCTAGCTGCATTAGTCAGGGGTAAATGCAGAGGAATGAGTCTGGGTGGGTTACTCTTCGAAGGGCTGCTGTGGAGTTGTTGGGCCGAAGGGCCTGTTTCCACACTGTAGGGATTCTATGATTCTATAGTGCTCTAGGTCCAACTATCTTCAGCTGCTTCATCAATGACCTTCCCTCCATTAAAAGGTCAGATATTCGCCAACGATCGCACAACGTTCAGCTCCATTTGTGACTCCTCAGGTACTGAAGCAGTTCATATTCAACTGCAACAAGATCTGGACAATATCCAAGCTTGGGCTGACAAGTGACAAGTAACATTGGCACCACACAAATGCAAGGATTAATTACCATCTCCAATAAAAGACCACTACACCTTAGCATTTAATAGTGTTACCATCACTGAATCCCCCTATCAACATCCTGAACATTACCATCAAACAGAAACTCAACTGGACTCTGCATATAAATACAGTGGTGATAAGAGCACATCAGCTGTTTGGAACATTACAGTGAGTAACTCACCTCCTGACTTCTCAAAGCCTGTCCACCACTTACAAGGCACAAGTCAGGAGTGTGATTGAATATTCCCTTCTTGCCTAGATGGGACAAGCTCCAACGACATTCAAGAAGCTTGACACCATCCCGGACAAAGTAACCCCTTGACTGGCACCACATTCACAAACATCTGCTCCCTCCACCATCAACACTCAGTAGCAGCAGTGTGAAATATCTACAAGATGCACTGCAGAAATTCACCAAAGATCCTCAGACAGCACCTTCCAAACCCACATCCACATCCACCTAGAAGGATAGAGGGATCAAAAGGTGTATGGGAACATTACCATCTGGAAGTTCCCCTCCAAGCCACTCGCCATCCTGACTTGGAAATATATCACTGTTCCTTCAGTGTCACTGGGTCACAATCCTAGAATTCCCTCCCTAAGGGCATTGTGGGTCAGCCCACAGCACGTGGACGACAATGGTTCCAGAAGGCAGCTCACCCCCAGTGATATCCACTTCCCACAAGTGAATAATACAAAATAATAGGGGCATAGAGTACAAAAGGTGATGTTAAGCTTATTCAAGATACTTGTTAGATCTCAGGTTGGGGCATTGTGTACAATAGGAAAGGTGTGAATACATTGGACAGAGTGTAGAAGCGATTTGGAAGAATTGTTCCAGGAATGAGAAACTTTAGTTATGAGAATAGATTCTAGATTTTGGGCCTCTTTTCTGAGGATGGAAGGAGGCTGGGAGGAGATGTGCTAAAGTGTTTAAAATCAGGAGCAGGGAGGATAGAACAGATATGGAGAAGCTGTTCCTGCTTGTAAAAGAAATATGAATGAGAGGACGTAGCTTTACAGTGATATGCAAAAGGAGCAAGGGTAATATTAGAAAAACATTTAACCATGCTGAGAAATGAGGGTTTGGAATGCACTGCCTGGAAATATGGCAGAGGCAGGTTCGATTGAGGTATTGAAGAGGAGCATTGGCTGAGAATTTGGTCATTAATGATGGACAGGGACATGAGAAAAGATAGGAAACTGGCAGCAGGAAACGGATCTGGCACAGGCTTAATGGACTAAATGGCCTCTTGTGTGCTTTAATAATTCAGTAATTCTGTGAGGATACAGAGGAGTTCCCTTCACAATTGAAGTTTGATTTCACGAGTTTCTCTTACTCCCCAAAACGTTAAATTTCTCCTCATTCTGAGAGCCATCCACAGTTTATGGCTGACAGCCAGTTGGGCAGGCTGATACCTCTCTGATCGTGGCACTCCAGGCCAAAGGAGGGATAAGAGGACAGGCTGGGATATCTCTCCCGCCAAACTACTGAGAAAGAAGGTAATCAGTGGTGTTGTCACCACATTTAAACAGCACCTTTGCCAATCACGCTGGATTTTAAATGTGCAGAGTGTTAAGCAGAGCAGATAGCATTTCTCAAATCTCCACGGCATTGTAAACAAGTGTGACCCAAGCCTGAAATTTTCAATGCGTGGGCCCATCGAGGAAGTGGCATTTCTGGTTTACTGGGCTGCCCCAGTCTCAGCTGTGGTGAAACTACTATTTACTCCAGATGTTCTTAATTCTCATGGGCATGCAAGGAGAATGCAAGAAAGCCAAACAAGTCCAATGAACATCTGTCTTGTTACTAAACAAGCTGCACCGAACAAATTGCATTTATATGGTTCCCCGAAAGCAGGACTGTCATGGGACTGTAAAGACCACAAGAAATAGGAGCCCTGGTAGGCCATTCAGCCCACCTATACGCTGCACACTCCACTCCAACCTATCACTATCACCCCCCCAATTGCATCTCCCTATCACCTTCCCCCATCCCCGGTCCCCCTCCTATTTATCTCTCAGCCTCCCTTACACCCCAACCCAACCCCCACATTTCTGATGAAGGGATTTTGTCTGAAGCATCGACTCTCCTGCTTCTCGGAAGCTGCCTGACCTGCTGTGCTTTTTCAGCGCCTCACTCTTCGACTCTGACTGCCCAGAACCTGCAGTCCTCACTTTCTCCCCTTCAGCCCCTTGAACCGATTCTGTCAGTGAGTAGAGTCACTCTAATCTGACATTCTTCCATCCTCTTTCCCACCCTGTCCCCTAACGCTTGGGTTATTAAACACCAAGTGGCGTGAGCAAATAGTCAGAGTCATAAATGCAAGGCAGATAGAAGAGGCAGGTGTTAGGGAATGTCTGAAGGCAGATATTGGAATCTTTATCCAGTTAATATCTTAAATGTGTCCCTTTTCTGTTCCGTTTCAAACAGATAGCACACCACGGTGGGGGGTGAGGGGGGTGGGCGGGGGGGGGGGGGGGGGGAGGTGGTGAGAATCTGTAGAGGAGGAGGAGTTTGTAGCCAAGTGGTCATACCTTACTGGGGGACACCGAGTGCTCATATTTAACAATGTACACAAGCTCAGATGATATCAATGTCGAACGTCTGATGCATTCATCTGCTGAGTTCATTTACTTGGACAGATTGAAGCATTTTCATCTGCTAGGCCAGGAGTATCCAAAGGAACGTGGCACCAGACCTTGAAACTAGTCCAGGGCTGTCAGAAATGCTGCAAAGAAGCAGTCTTTGCACAATAGATGGTGGGAATCTGGAACTCTAGCCCATAAGACACAGGGGTAGAAATAGGGCATTCAGCCCATTGAGTCTGCTCCACAAAGCAATGAGACCATGGCTAATCTGACAATCCGCAACTCCACTTTCATGCCTTTTTTCCGATTAGATTCCCTACAGTATGGAAACAGGCCCTCTGGCCCAACAAGTCCACACCGACCCTCTGAAGAGTAACCCACCCAGACCCATTTCCCTCTGACTAATGCACCTAACACTACGGGCAATTTAGCATGGCCAATTCACCTGACCTGCTCATCTTTTTGACTGTGGGAGGAAACCGGAGCACCCGGAGGAAACCCACGCAGACACGGGGAGAATGTGCAAACTCCACACAGACAGTCACCCGAGAAATCGAACCTGGGTCCTTAGCGCTGTGAGGCGACAATGTTAACCACTGAGCCATCATGCCGCCCAAAAGCCTTGATTCCTTTCCTGATTAAAAATGTGTCCATCTCAGCTTTGAAATAACTGCATAGAGGCTGGTTTCCCATCACCAAGTCACTTTTTATTTACCTGTGCACAGTACGCTGGCTCTGACTAGCCAGCTCAGAGTGAGTCCCTGGACTAAGGAGACATTCTGAATCTCCTGTTGAATTTTTTCATCTCCTTACAGCAGTAGTGCTTATTTTCCCCAGCATTCATGTTGTGTGTGTGTAGATGCTAGACACCATAAAAATACTAGGTGTAAATAACTTCATTAACATTCCACCACCAGGAAAAACAGAATCCCCTGCTTACATTTGTCAGCCAGGGCTCCCTGACTGACCAAGGTTAACAACCCCAATCAAGAATGTCACAGTCAATGAGATCCATTGGTCATGGCTGCAATCAGTACAATTCTCTCTTGTGAGAATCTATTAAGTCAATTGAAAACTTCAAAACTGAGGTTGGTAGATTTTGATTCAGCAATGTTTAAGGATTCAAGGGTGATAAATGAATTATCCAAGACCTATTTGTCTGGTAGAACGGCTCACCAGGTTAAATGGCCTATATTTGTTATTACATTCTTCTGTAAAACTGTGTTCATTAGACAATAACGAAGAATCCAAACTAACCAATCTGACTAGATTTCTTTACTGTTCACCTCAATCAAGTTATTATTATGGTTAGCAACAGGTCAAATAACACACATTGTGGGAGTTCACCTACTGCATTATCTCTGTCGCTCATTTCCAATGCCTGATGGCTTTCTCTAATTTTTTTCACTGTGCAGTCAACTCTGATTTTGTAAGGCTGTTAGTTTTGGGATTAGGCTTTCATTTCAGTGAAAGGTGCGGCACAGTGGCTCAGAGCGTCAGGGACCCAGGTTTGAACATGTGAAATTTGCACGTTCTCCTCATGTCTGCATGGACTTCCTCCTAGTGCTCCGGTTTCCTCCCACAATTGAAAGATGTGCAGGTTAGGGAGGATTGGCCATGCTAAATTGCCCATAGTGTCCAGGAATGTGCAGGCTAGGTGGATTAGCTATTGGGAAATGCAGGGTTACAGGGATAGGGTTGGGTCTGGGTGGGAATGTAACATAATGTTAAAGATGTATGAGAACTGCAAAGACCACATTTGAACCCCACTCCCCCACTTTCTCCCCGTATGCCCTGATCCCCTCAAGAATCAAGAACCTATCTATCTCAATCTTAAATATACTCAATGACCTGTCCTCCACAGCCTTCTGTGGCAGTGAATTCCACAGATTCCCCACTCTCTGGCTGAAGAAGCTTCTCCTTACCTCCGTTCTAAAAGGTCTTCCCTTTACTCTAAGGCTGTGCCATCGGGTCCTAGTCTCTTCTACCAATAGAAACATCTTCCCAACATCCACTATCAGGCCATTCAGCATTCTGTAAGTTTCAATTAGATCCTCAATCTTCCAAACTGCACTGAGTATAGACCCAGAGTCCTCAAACATTCCTCATGTGTTAAGTGTTTCACTCCTGGGACCATTCTTGTGAATCTCCTCTGAACACACTTCAGGACCAGTATATCCTTCCTGAGATATGGAGCACAGAACTACGCACAAAACTCCAAATGTGGTCTGACCAGAGCCTCGGAAGTACATCCCTGTTTTTATATTCAAGTCCTCTCGAGATGAATTTCCCTTGCTAACTATTGACTCAACCTGCAAGTTAACCTGAGAGAATTCTAGACTGGAACTGTCAAGTCTGTTTGCACTTCAGACTTCTGAATTTTCTCCCCATTTAGACAATAGTTCATGCCTCTATCCTTCCTACCAAAGTGCATGACCTCACACTTTCCCACATTGTACTCCATCTGCCACTACTTTGCCCACTCTCCTCACTTGTCCAAATCCTTCTGCAGCCTCCCCACCTCCTCAATGCTACCTGCCCCCTACCTATCTTTGTATAATCTGCGGATTTAGCCAGAATGCCCTCAGTTTCTTCATCTGGATCATTAATGTAGAAAGTGAAAAGTTGTGGCCCCATCACTGAGCCTTGCGGAACACCACATGTCACCGGCTGCCATCCTGGGAAGGACCCTTTCATCCCCACTCTCTGCTTTCTGCCAGATGACCAAGCTTCTATCCATGCCAGCACCTTGCCTCTAACACCATGGGATCTTATCTTACTCAGCAGCCTCCTGTGCAGCACCTTATCAAAGGACTTTTGGAGTCCAGATAGATAAAATCCATTGGCTCTCCTTGGTCTAACCTGCTCATTACTTCCTCAAAGAATTCTAGCAGATTTGTCAGGCATAACCTCCCCTTGATGAAAACCATGCTGACTTTGCCCTATTTTATCACATACTTCCAAGATTCAGAAGTCTCATCCTTCACAATGGATGCCAAAATCTTGCCCATGACTGAGGTCAGGCTAATCAGCCTGTAATTTTCCATCTACAGAAAGAAAACCATTTCCCACTTTCAGCATGAGTTTTCCCTCAGTGTTGATGTTGCGAGGTTCAGTAATGTCATTGTCATGGGAGATGGTCAAATTCCCATTTGTTGGAGATGGTCACAGCCTTGCTGGTTGCCATGTTCCAATGTGATTCAGATCTTGTGTTTTTGGACATGGACTGTTTCATATCTATGCGTCATGAACATTGTGAAACCATCAATGAATATCTCCATTTCTAATCTTAAGATGGATGGAAGGTCATGCATGACACAGCTGAAGATGTTTTTTGCTCAAATAAACTCGACAGTGATATATTGGACTGAAATTGTTCTTCGCCAACAACCACACAATCTTCCTTTGATTTGCTTTACTCTTGTTGCAGGACCCTGAACAGGATTGATGTATAAAAGGGATCTTGGGGTTCAAGTCCATTGCTCACTGAAAGTGGTCACACAAGTAGATAGGGTGGTAAAGAAGGCATATGACATGCTTGCCTTTATTTATTGGAGTATTGAGTACCAGGGTTAGGATGTTGTGATTTATGGACAATTAGAGAGGCAAAAATTGATTCAGGATAGTCAGCATGGTTTTGTGTGTGGAAAATCGTGTCTCACAAACATGATTGAGTTTTTTGATTTGGAGATGCCGGTGTTGGACTGGGGTGTACAAAGTTAAAAAATCACACAACACCAGGTTATAGTCCAACAGGTTTAATTGGAAGCACACTAACTTTCGGAGCGATGCTCCTTCACCTGACTATCACGTGATGAAGGAGCGTCGCTCCGAAAGCTAGTGTGCTTCCAATTAAACCTGTTGGACTATAACCTGGTGTTGTGTGATGTTTAACTGAGTTTTTTGAGGAAGTTACGAAAACATTGATGATGGCAGAGCAGTAGATGTTGTTTATTTGGGTTTTAATAAAGCCTTTGACAAGATTCTGCATTGTAGACTAATTAGTAAAGTTGGGTCGCATGGGATTTAGGATGAGCTTGCCAATTGGATACAAAACTGCCTCAATGGCAGGAGACAGAGAGTAATGGTGGAGGGTTGCTTTTTGAAGTGGAGGCCTGTGACTCGTCGTTTTCCACTGGGATTGACTCTGGGTCCTGAAGGGCTTTTGCCCGAAACGTCGATTTTCCTGCTCCTCGGATGCTGCTTGAACTGCTGTGCTTTTCCAGCAACACTCTGATTAGAGTCCGGTCCTCTTTTATTTGTCAATTATATGAATGATTTGGATGAGAATATAGAAGGCATGGTTAGTAAGTTTGCAGACGACACCAATATTAGCAGTACTTGTAGATGGTGTAGAATGTTTTCTCAGATTACAAAGGGTTCTTGATCAATGAGTCAATGGGCAGAAAAATGGCAGATGCAATTCAATCTGGATAAATGCACCGCATTGCATTTTGATCCAACAAATAAGGGTAGGGCTTATACAATAAATGATAGGGCCTTGGGTAGTGTTGTAGAACAGAGGGACCAAAGGGTACAGTTACATAATTCATTGAAGTTTGCATCACATCTTGACAGGGTGGTTAAAAAGGCTGTTGGCACACTTACCTTCATTGCTCAGTCCTTTGAATATAAGAGTTGGGAAGTTGTGGTGAGGTTGTGCAGGATATTGGCAAGGCTTCTTCTGGAATACCATGTCTAGTTCTGTTCTCCCAGCTATGGGAAACGTATTATTAAACACTGTTCAGAAGGGATTTACCAGGATGTTGCCAGGTATGGAGGGTTTGAGTTGTAAAGGAAGGCTGGATAGGCTGGGACTTTTTTATTTTACTGGAGTATAGGAGGTTGAGAGGCTACATTATAGAAGTTTATAAAATAATGAGGTATAGATAGTGTTATTGGTAGTTGTCTTTTCCCTAGGATTGGGGATTTCAAGATGAGGAGGCACATATTTAAGGTAAGAGGAGGGAGATATAAAAAAGACATGAGAGGCAATTTTTTTATACAGGGTGTGGTTCACATGTGAGATGAACTTCCTGAGGAAATGGTGGATATGGGTACAATTACAATTTTCAAAAGACATTTGGATCGATACAAGAATGGGAAAGGTTTGGAGGGATATGGTTCAGGAGCAGGCAGGTGGGCCTAGTTTAGTTTGGGATTATGATTGACATGGACTGATTGGACCAAAGGGTCTATCCCTGTGCTGTATGACTCTATGTCTCTGAGACGCTGTGTCATGTCGCAGCTTTATAAGACTTTGTCTCAGCTGCACTTAGAGTATTGTGTTCAGTTCTGGTTGCCACATTACAGCAAGGATGTGGAGGCTTTGGAAAGGGTGCACAAGGGGTAAACCAAGATGCTGCCTGGATTAGGAGGTATAAGGAAAGGCTGGGCAAAGAAAGAGTAGGGCCGATCAGGGATAACATAGGGAACTTGTGTATAGAGTCTGAGGAGGCAGGGGAAGCCCTAAATGAGTTTTTTGCTTCTGTCTTTAATAAAGAAAAGGATCTTGTAGTGAATGAAACCGTTGAGGAGCAGGTAAGCAGGCTGGAACGGATAGAGATTGAGGAAGCTGATGTGCTGAAAATTATGGCAAACATTAAGATTGACAAGTCGCCAGGGCCAGACCAGATGTGTCCACGGCCGCTTTGGGAAGTGAGAAATGTGATTGCTTCACCACTTGCGAAGATCATTGCATCCTCGCTCTCCACCGGATTCATACCTGAGGACTGGAGAGAGGCAAATGTAATTCCTCTCCTCAAGAAAGGAAATAGGGAAATGCCCGGCAATTAAAGACCAGTCAGTCTCACGTCTGTTGTCTGAAAGGTGTTAGAAAGGATTCTGAGGGATAGAATTTATGACCACCTAGAAGAGTATGGCTTGATTAAATGCAGTCAGCACGGCTTTGTGAGGGGCAGGTCATGCCTCACAAATCTTATTGAGTTCTTTGAGGATGTTACTAGACAGGTTGATGAGGGTCGAGCGGTGGATGTTGTGTATATGGACTTCAGCATGGCATTTGATAAGGTTCCCCATGGTATGCTCATTCAGAAGGTCAGTAGGAATGGGAT
>NC_057718.1:6337301-6358917 GCF_004010195.1 Chiloscyllium plagiosum | reverse complement strand
GGATGCTTTGGAGAGGGTTCAGAGGAGGTTTACCAGGATGCTGCCTGGAATGGAGGACTTATCTTATTAAGAGAGGTTGACTGAACTCGGACTTTTTCCATTGGAAAAAAAGAAGGAAGAGAGGGGACCTAATTGAGGTATACAAGATAATGAGAGGAATAGATAGAGTTGATAGCCAGAGACTTTTTCCCAGGGCAGAAATTGTTAACACGAGGGGTCATAGTTTTAAGCTGTTTGGTGGAAAGTATAGAGGGGATGTCAAAGGCGGGTTCTCTACGCAGAGATTTGAGAGAGCATGGAATGCATTGCCAGCAGCAATTGTGGAAGTGAGGTCATTGGGGATATTTAAGAGACTGCTGGACATGCATATGGTCACAGAAATTTGAGGGTTCATACATTAGGTTTACCTTAGATGAGGATCAATGGTCGGCACAACATCGTGGGCTGAAGGGCCTGTTCTGTGCTGTACTGTTCCATGCTCCATGTCCTATTTTCTAAATCTGGGTTGTTTTCTCTGGAGCGGCAGAGGCTGAGGGGAAACTTGATATAAATGTGGAAATTTATGAGTTGCATAGCTCGGGTTGACGGTCAGAATATTTTTTCCAATGTTGAAATGCTTTATATTAGGAGCCATGCATTTAAGGTAAGGGGGGAGGTTCAAGGGAGATTTGAGGGGCAAAGTGTTTACACAGAGAGTGGTAGGAGTCTGGGATTAGTTTAATTTGGCATCATGTTCAGCACAACATCGTGGGCTGAAGGGCCTGTTCTTGTGCTGAACAGTTCTATGTTCTATGTTCTATTGGTCACAGGATGTGGGCATGACCAGCATTTGGTGTCCATCTTCAATACCCTTGAACTGAGTGCTTTGCTGGGCCATTTCATAGGGCAGTTTGGAGTCAGCCACATTGCTGTGGGTCTGGAGCCCCATGTTGGGCAGACCAAGTAAGGACGGCAGATTTTCTTCCCTAGAGAATCGTAGTGAACTAGGTGGGTTTCATTTGATAACCAATGATTGCTTTGTGGCCACCAATGCTAATTCCAAACTTAAGAAATAACCTTACATTCCATTAACTGCCTTGAACCCATGTCCCAAAAGCACTAGCCTGGGCCTTTGACTTACCTGGGGCATTACCACAACACCACTATCTCCTCCATATGCTGGGCATGTCTCCAACCAGAGCAAAGTTATTTTCCTCATCACAATGGACTTCAATTTTTCGAGGGCTCCTCGATGTCAAATGTTTCTTCAATGTGAAGGACAGTTACTTCAAGTCTTTTGTGAATGTTTGGACCAAAGCTGGAATGAGATCTGGAGCTTTGGTGAATTATCTGTTGCTAGAGAAACCAGTTTGTTGTATTGTTAATTTCAGCTAATACCACTTTATTCATTAGACTGACAGGATGCCAAATTGTTGTAGCCAAATTGGTTTGTCCTGCCTTTTTGCAAATCGGACATATCTGGGTAGATATCAATGTTGTAGCTGCATTAGAACAGCTAGGTTCGGGACACAGTTAGCTCTGGAACACTGATGGCTCTACTCCATCCAGTATCTTCAATCACTTCTTGACTTGGTCTGAACCAATATGGCTCAAGGCAAGTGTCTGTGCTGAGAAAGATCTTAGGAGAAGATTGTGGGATTATTCACATGATGTAAGATGGTCACAACCTTTCAGCTCCATGTTTTGCTAAGAATCTCCAACATTTGGGTGGCACAGTGGCTCAGTGGTTAGCACTGCTGCCTCACAGTGCCAGGGACCTGGGTTTGATTGTGGCTTTGGGCGACTGTCTGTGTGGAGTTTCCACATTCTCTGCATGGGTGTGCTCTGGTTTCCTCCCACAATCTAAAGATGTGCAGGTTAAGTGAATTGGCCATGCTAAATTGCCCATAGTGTTAGGTGCATTAGTCAGGGATAAATGTAGGGTCTGGGTGGGTTACTCTTTGGAGGGTCAGTGTGGACTTGTTAGGCCGAAGGGCCTGTTTCCATACTGTAGGTGATCTAGTCACTTTTGCTTTTACATATGAGTTAACAAAAGATATCAATGCAGAGTGCTCACAGACAAGCATGCAGCTCCCTACATGTATAGAAAAACATCATGGAACAGATGAACATGGAGCAGTAGAAATCCCTCAGGATCAGAAAGGGAATTCCTTTTATCAGGAATGCATGCATTGAGATTTTCCAAAGGGTATAGTGGAGTTTCAGCTGAAATAACTTAAGTTTTTTGCTCCGCTGAGTGATTTAAAGAAACAAAGTTTGTTGCAATTAGAGTTTGGCCGTACGAAATGTCAATTGGAAACCTAAAATGAAAACAGAAGATAGAGGAAGTGCACAGTATATCTCTCAACACCTAAAATAAGAAAACGAGAGATGGAAATCCCCAAGCAGATGTTGCAAGGTGTCAGCAACAGAAGTTGTAAGTGTTTCTCTCGACATGCTCTCAGAGTATAAATGCATGCAGTACTGACAGAGTTCTACACATGATGCACTGAACACGAAATTGCATTTTGAGCCCAGATGTGGGGGTGCTGGTGTTGGACAGGGGTGAACAAGATCAGGAGTCACATGACAACAGGTTATAGTCCAACAGGTTTATTTGAAATCACAAGCTTTTGGAGCGCTGCTTCTCCATCAGGCGCAGTCATTCTGATTGGAACCAATATGTTATTGGCTTTTCCTGGTACGTGTTTGGGACCCATGCATAATTCGAAGAGAAGTCCCCCGGTTTCTCGGTAAATTTCCTCCTCTCTGCCAATACTTCTGAGCTGAAAGCAACCAGCCTTTAAATGGTTTTGATAAATTTAACATGTGTCTGCAGTAAATTTGTGGAAGAACATTATTGAAAGGCCTTTGAAGTGCTCAGCACTAACCATTAACATGAAGATCCATTGACATTTATAAACACTGGATAAGGCCAGGGGTATTTTAAGAGTAGATGGTATTTCTGAGCCGATTCACACTGTGAAGAAAAAGGGCAGTCAGCACATAAAAAGCAACAGTTGGTTTGTCAATAGTACATGCTCTCTTCATGTGAAACATACAATAATTCCTCTTTCTCCCCCTTAAAGCTGCATTACATGAAACAAGTGGCACAGTGGTTAGCACTACTACCTCACAGTGCTAGAGACCTGGGTTCAATTCCTGCCTTAGGTTACTGTCTGTGTGAAGTTTGCACTTTCTCCCCGTGTGTGCGTGGGTTTGCTCCGGTTTCTGCCCACAGTCCAAAGATGTGCAGGTTAGGTGAATTGACCGTGCTAAATTGCCCGTAGTGTTAGGAGAATGGGTCTGGGTCTGTGTAGACTTGTTGGGCCATAGGGCCTGTTTCCACACTGTAAATAATCTTTTAAGAAAAAAATGCAAAGAACACTGGAGAAACTCAACAGATCCTGCAGCATCTGTAGAGAGAGAAGAACAGAGTTAATGCTTCAAGTTCAGTATGACTCTTCCTCAGAATTTTGCTTTAATTTGCATTGAATGAATTGACAGAACTTGACCTCTCTTAATGAAAACCAGAGCTGAGGATGCTTACTTTCCACATTTGTAATTCCGGATATTTGTTGAATTCAAAGTCCTCCTTCTGCCATAGCAGGACACAGACCCAGGGTCCTCATATCTTAGCTGAGTTTCTGGATGAATAGTCAAACAACAATGGTTCAAGACATCTCCATTCGCTCAGTGTCACTGGGCCAGAATCCTGGAACTCCCTCACTAACAACATGTGGGTCTGCCTATAGTATGTGGACTACAGTGGATCAAGAAGGCAGTTCAACACCACCTTCTCAAGGACAACTAAGGTCAGGAAACCTTCCAATTCAGCACCACCCTCTTAACCTGTCCTACCTATCCACCTTCCTTCCCACCTATCTGCTCTACTCTCCTCTCCGACTTGTCACCTTCACCCCCAACTTCACCTATCTATCGCATTCTTAGCTACCTTACCCCCGCTCCACCCCCCCTCCTCCTATTTACCTCGCAGCCCCCTTGGGCCACCCCCTCATTCCTGATGAAGAGCTTGTGCTCAAAACGTCAATTCTCTTGCTCCTCGGATACTGCCTGACCAGCTGTGCTTTTCCAGCCCCACAACCCTCTTCAACTCAGCCAAGAAGCCCCGTGTCCTGCGAGTGATTAAAACTCCCCTAACTCCCCGAAAATGTGCACTTTTGACTTGGGTGGCCCAGTGAAAGCTTCTGAAAACTCAAGATATCTTCTAAAAACTGTGGGCAATTTAGTTTGCGTTATTATTGACTGATTAAAACTGTGTCCTTGAAATGACCAGTGACAAAGGAACTGAACTAAAATGTATGAACAAGAGAGTGTTGCAGGAAACTTCTAACTTTTCAATAACTCTTTTTCAATATTCTTCCTGCTGGACCTGTGGTTCTTGTTTTCCATTTGACTGTATCTGTTTTGTCCCTTCCTTGCCTACCCACCTCTCCCTCAACTTTGATGTTTGCATTGCCCTTTTAATGGATTTGCATGTAAATTAATCAACTGAGAAGTACAGGCGATTTACTGGAGGTGTGTAATCAATGAAAAATTAGCCTGACTGATTTGGTGGTGGAGAAAGGGACATACCATGGAGTGGAAGCATACTCCTGGATATACAAAAAAATGGAAGAGACCGAATTGGAAATGTGGGTTTACTGATAATCAGTTAATCAGTGAAAATTGCCACAAGTGATTTCTTGATGGAATAACGATTTGGTTGTGAATGATGGAGCTTCCAGATATATGATGTGCTTTCTCCTGCTATTTGTTTCAGTCTAAGTAGGAGCTAAGTTTTGGTCTGACTTCAGGGAAGCCTGTGGATCCCATGCCTTGATGAATCTACTTTATTGGCCTGTATCATGATGTTGTAAGGAGTTCTTGAATACTCCAATATTCCTCCAGAGCCTCACAGAGTAAGTCAAACCCTGAACCAGTTAGGCAGCTAAACCAGAGTGGTCAAACATTAGGAGCCAAAGCTGCAGGTCTAATAGTGAGGGGGTTGTAAGTCAGGTTAATAACCTTTGCACCTATTCATTACTGAAGCAACCCAGAGACAAGGAAACTCACCTCAGAACACCGGAGCAGGACATTGCAATCTTCAAGTTTGCTCTGCCATGACTGACCATGTGATCTCAAATCCATTTCCTAGCCTGTTCCAAATTGAACCCCCATTTATTGAAAATCTATCTAACTCCTCCATGAATAAATTTAAATATCCCCTCTCCATTGTTTTCTGAAGAAGAAAATTCCACAGACTAATGATCCCCTGAATGCTAATTTCTCTTCTCAGAGAGGAGGTCAGATTTTCCTAACCTGCTTCCCCAATTCTAGTCTCGCTCCCAATGGAAAAAATCCCACTTCTAACTCCCTAGTACATTCCTTTCAGCATCTTACATGTTTAAGTAAGATGGCCTCTCATCCTTCCAGGCTTCAGTGGGTACGTGTCCAATCCTTTCTTCAGAAGATAAGCCCTTCATTCCAGGAATGAATCTGGTCAGCATATTCTGAACTCATCAAACACGATTCTATCCTTTTTCAAATAAGGAGCCCAAAACTGTACATGGTGCTGCAGATGTGGTCTCACCGGTGCCTTGTGTAGTTACAGACTGATAATTATGATCAACTGTGCAATGTTACACATCTGCTAAATGTTAAGACAATATATCACTCTGATCAAAGTCAAACATACTTGGCTTGACAGACCACAATGGAAGAAATGGATTGCCTCATGTGCCTTGAGGAAAACTCCAATTGGTCCCATATCTCTGTTCTTTATCCATTTACCTGCAATTTTCTCTGCTTCAAGTACTTATCCCAAATTTATTTCTAAAATGCTTCATTCACCTTTTCAGGCAATGCATTCCAAACCTATGTTAGGTGTGACCCCACTGGTATCACAGTTATGTTTTAATCAAAATATTGAGTGTTCACTCCCACTTCAGAGACTTGAGTATTGTCATTGAGCTATTCAAATTCTGGCTTTCTAATCATAATTTGCTTCTCTTTCCCTGAGCTATGTGTTTTCTGTCAATGTAAACGGTTTCACTAATTTATTTTATCAAATTAAACAAATTTTGGGTAACCAGCAGAAAATGGATCACGACAAATACTGAATGTTATAAGCAGCTGATTGTGACTTAAGAAGCACAATCTTGCATTTCTATAGCACCTCTCAAGTTGTCTCAGGGCTGTCCAAAATCACTTTGGAGTCAATGACCTACTTTGAATGTACACACTGTTGAAATTTAAAACACACCTTGTCCACAGGTCCCCCAAATGGCAAATGTGACCTCGAATTTTTTTGTCTCAATGATGTTGGGGTAATTATTACCTCAGGAAATCGATCCCCGGACTTCTTTAAAGTGAAGGGAAAGTTACCAGAGCCCTTTGGATCATAGGGCTGCTCTCCCATTAGAGAGAGATAACTAAGTGTGATTTAATCTGAATGTCATCACACCTCAGGCACACAGAGGAGTTTGGGAAGGAACTTGGGGTAAAATCAGCCATTACTAGAATTGAACCCATGCAGCTGGCATCAGTCTCAATTGTAAACCAGCTATCTAGCCAGGTGAGCTAACCAAGCCCCTTCTCGAAAGCACTCCCTTGGGATATATTGTTTCCATCTGGCAGTGTAGCTAGGGAAAAGCACAGCAGGTCAGACAGCATCCGAGGAGCAGGAAAATCAGCGTTTTGGGCCGGAGCCCTTCATCAGGAGAATATGCTTCTGCCCAAAACATTGATTTTCCTGCTCTTTGGATGCTGCCTGACCTGCTGTGCTTTTCCAGCAACACACTCTCAACTTTGATCTCCAGCATCTACAGACCTCACTGTTTCCAGGGTAGTTAGGGCCACAGTTTAAAGTTTAATTAGAAATTCAAAATCACCGATAGTGCAGTACTCCATCAGTGTCAGCCTAGATTTTGTGGTGAAGTCTCTCACGTGGGACTCAGAGGTGAGACTATTATGCACTGTGATCACAAGCAGCTATGAGATTCATCAATGAGCCTCTGGGATGTAAGTCAACTGATTGGTCTGGCGTATGCGTCACTGCTAGGAATGTTCTATTAATGTTGGCTCAGCCAATCTTTAGCATCAGCAGAGAGGATTTAGCAAGGCCTTTGTTTACTTAAAATTGTCACTGAGGAAGAGGTCCCCGAAGAGGTGACATTGAGCTCACAGGAAATGGGCAACAAATGTTGGCCTTGCCAATATCACCTTCATTCCAAGCACACATGAAATTTCACACAGGAAGTGGTGGCAAAAACCGCACAACATGCCTACGACGTGTTTGCCTCCATTGGAAGGTGCATTGAGTATAAAGATATGCAAGTTACGGTGCAGCTTTATGGAACTTTAGTTAGGCCACACTTGGAATATCATGTACAGTTCTGGTCACCACACTACCAGGAGGATGTGGATGCTTTGGACAGGATACAAGAAAGGTTTACCAGGATGTTGCCTGGTCTGGGGAGTTTAGCTATGAAGAAAGGTTGGACAGATTGGGTTTTTTTTTTCACTGGAATGCAAGAGGTTGAGCCGTGACCTGATAGAAGTTTATAAGATTGTACAAGGTTTGTGTAAAGATTTGTAGCTCGGGTGCCGGTTGCTATGGTTGCGGGTATGTTCGTATGGGAAGGTGATTTGCAGACATTTCGTCCCCTGTCTAGGTGACATCATCTGGGCTTTGGAGCCTCCTGTGATGTGCTGCTGTACTGTGTCTTCTGGTGTTTATTTTGTTCCGTTCCTGCTGTATCCGGTTACTGGTTCCGGTAGTTCATTGTAGTGGGCGGTATATTGGGTTTAAGTCTATGTGTTTATTGATGGAGTCTGTGGATGAGATAGGATTTATAAGACTGTGAAAGGCATGGATAGAGTGAAACCTTTGAGGCTTTTTTCCCAGGGTGGAGGAGTCAATTACTAGGGGGCAGGAGTTCAAGATGCGGTGTGGGGGAAACTTTAAGGGCTTTTGTCCGAAACGTCGACTCTCCTGCTCCGCGGATGCTGCCTGACCGGCTGGGTTTTGCCAGCACCATACCATTGACTCTAATCTCCAACATCTGCAGTCCTCACTTTCGCCTAGCGAGTTTAAAAGAGACGTGCAAGGCAAGTTATTCACTCAAGGGGTGGTGAGTGCCTGGAATGCGCTGCCAGAGGAGGGGGTGGAAGCAGACACAATAGCAGCATTGAAGGAAGACCTGGACAAATGCATGAATGGGAAGGGAATAGAGGGATACGGATCCTAAAAGTGAAGACAGTTTTAGTATGGAAGGGTAAAATGTGTCGGTGCAGGTCGAAGGGCCTGTTCCTGTGCTATATTGTTCTTTGTTCTGTTTTTTAACGTCCTATCAAAGATCGCACACCTCTGCCTGATGCTAATGTTGAGTGTTTAAAAGGAAGTATTGAAGTGTACAGGCTGTTTCAAGGTGCCACTGGCTTGGTGATACATCATGTATCAGGACCAAAACTGCAAAATCCATCATCAAAAAAACAAATTTATGTCCTGACACAAAATCTTGAGTCTGCAGTTTCACTAACACACATAAACCAGAGCCAGGCTTCTCTCTCTCTCTCTCTCTCTTGCTCTCTTTCCTTCTGACAGACGTGCCAAAGAAATATATCCCAGCAGTTCCTTTAGCCGTCCTTTTACTACAGAAACAGTAGTTTACTTTATTTTTTGAGGGGACATACGGACTTTGAGTTCAGTGAGCCGTGTCGTTTTGCTTCTCAGCTGACTGCTCCTTCCTGACAATTCCTTCTCTACACTTGATTTCTTTTTTGGTGCAGAGGTATTTCACATAATATTTATTTTGAACCAGTATTCAGCTGGTTTTCAGGTAGTTTTGTTATAAATTAAATGTCTAGCTGGAGCCAAGATAAATGAACTGGGACATGGAATGTGCTACCTCTAGACTTCTTATTAAAAGTACGTCTGTTTTTACAACCTTTGGTTTCAAAACCTTCCGAGCTATTTGCTAGCTCTACTTTTGTCATTGGTCCATTGGCCACCACCGTGCATCATTATATAACGAGACTATCTACTGGGATTGTTGCTTCGTAAGTGTTCATCTCTGGTTCAGAGGTTTTCAAGGTCATCCAATTTCAAATCATTTGTTAACCACTAAGTCTCCCAAGCATATTGGGCAGGAATATTTTCAGAATTTTCTCTTCCATTTGGTCTTAATATGTCCCGAAACTTTATGTTCATTCAGAAGCCTTCCAGTTTGAATGGGACATCAAGTTTCGATGGAAGGTAAGTAAAACAGAGGGTGCTTCAAGCCAGAGCCACCCTCTCACATTCCTTAACAGCAGCTGAGCCACCAGTCTGGGGAGAATTTGGGTTGAGGTAGATTGGGTGGGTGGGTGAGGGGCTATCATGGTGAAACCCATGGTCTGGGATATAAAGTGTTGCTTCCCAAACCCTTGCAGCATCTCCAGGAGACTGGAGGTCAACTAGAAAATTCCAGGAAGGCACTTACCAATGGCCTTTATTAATTGTTTTTATTCATTCATTCATGGGCTATAGACATCACTGGCTGGGCTCTCTGAAAGGACATCCCCAGTTGCCCTTGAGAAGGTGGTGGTGAGCTGCCTTCTTACACCACAGCAGTCCATGTGCTGTAGGTATATCCACAATGTTGTTAGCGTGAAAGTTTCAGGAATTTGACTGAATGACACTGAAGGAACGCTGATATATTTCCGATTTGGAGATGACGGTGTTAAACTGGGGTGTACAAAGTTAAAAATCACACAACACCAGGTTATAGTCAAATAGGTTTAATTGGAAGCACACTAGCTTTCGGAGCGCCGCTCCTTCATCAGGTGGTTGTGGAGGACACAATTGTAAGGCACAGAATTTATAGCAAAAGTTTACAGTGTGATGTAACTGAAATTATACATTGAAAAATACCTTGATTGTCTGTTGAGTCTTTCATCTGTTTGAATACCATGATAGTTTCACTTCTTTCATGTGTAAATCACAATTTTTTTTTTAAAAGGTTGCATTCTCAGGTTAGCTGTTAACAATGGTGATAGCTAGACAATATGTTGAAGGTATTAGCCCCCTGCGTTCTCTGTCTATGCCATGATGTTTAGATTGATCCTAATCTAAAAAGTGAGATAACAGAGTTTTACATAAATTTGTGCAGTTTTTGAGCAACGTACAATGTAACTCTGCAAGTACAAATTCACCCCACAAAATATATGTGTGCATGTGGGTCTTTGTCTGTCTGTGTGTTTGTCTGTCTTGATTGAGGGTTGTTAGTGTGAGAGAGAGTGTATATGTGTGTGTGTGTGGTGAGTGTAGAGTGTCTTAAGTCTGTGAGAGGGTGCATGTGTGAGTGTGGGAGTGTGTGTGTCTGGGGTGGGGGGTTGTGAGCGTCTGTGAGAGAGAGTGTATATGTGTGTGCATGATTGTAGAATGGTATAAGTCTCTGAGAGAGTGTGGGAGTGTGTGTGTCTGCAAGGGTGTGTGTCCGTGTGTATAGGAGTGCCTGTGTGTGTGTGTATAGTGCAATGGTGGTCACCTGTAATGTGACATGAACCCAAGGTCCCGGTTGAGGCCCTCCCAATGGGTACCGAACTTAGCTATCAGCCTTTGCTCGGCCACTTTCCTCTGCTGCCTGTCCTGAAGTCCGCCTTGGAGGATGGTCACCTGAAGATTCGAGGTCGAATGTCCTGGACCACTGAAGTGTTCCCCAACTGGGAGGGAACCCTCCTCTCTGTTGATTGTTGTGCGGTGCCCATTCATCCGTTGTCCAGGTCAGGAAGATGAGTAGCTTGGAGGGGAACTTGCAGGGGGTGGCATTCCTCTGTATCTGCTACCCTTGTCCTTTGAGATGGAAGTGGCTGTGGGTTTGGAAGGAAAGCCTAAGGGTCTTTAGTGATTTTCTGCAGTGCTTCTTGTAGATAGCATACACTGCTGCTATTGAGTGTTGGTGGTGGGGGAGTGGATTTATTTTATTTATACATAGAATATGAGTGTTTCTAATCAGCCCAATATTTATTGCCCAATCCAAAATGCCCAGAGGACAGTTAATGGCCAACCATATTGCTGCAGGACTGGAGTCACATGTCAGCCAGACTAGGTACAGATGGCAGATTTCATTCCTCAAAGGGCATTAGTGACCTAGACGGGTTTTTTTTTAATGATCGTCAGCATGGTCAGCAGCTTTTTAATTGTGGATTTGTATTAAATTCAGATTTGACAATCTGCTATGTGCCCCCCAGTACACTGCAGCCTGGCTGTCTGAATTGTGATAGTCCACTGGGCCACTGCTGCCCCAAGTGCTCCGCTCTGTCCTGGATGGTGTCGAGCTTTTTGAGTGTTGTTGGAGCTGCACCCACTCAGGCAGGTGGGGAGTATTCCATCACACTCCTGACTTGTGCCTTGTAGGTGGTGGACAGGCTCTGGGGGGTAATGACTTAATGAGGCTGATCAGCTCATGTCTGTGTATGTGCAGGTAAACCAGGTCGAAATGTAACATGAAGCAAAAACTCCCAGCCATTCAAAGTGCTGACTATTTGAAACCAGTTTCCTGTTTAGATCAGGCAGGAATGGGCAGAATCCAGTCGATATGTTTCCTTTGTTCCATCTGCTGGAAACTGAACCACTCAGTTTTTGTTTTATTCAACCTGTCAATGTGTGAGAGCTTCTCTGTGTGTCAGTCGATTCCAAGCTCCTGATAACTGGCCCCTCTGTGACAGCTCCAGCTGGGTATGCGTTGATGAGAAACCAACTTGACTCTTTGATGGGACTCGGAGACATCTCATTGGGTGAGGATGTGAGTAAGAGATGCCAAGATCCTGCCCCCTCAGCTGTAGACCACTCCAGGGCAGCACTGACGGGGTGCTGCAAGGTGGCAGATAATTAAATAAATCTCGACTTTGCCTGTGTTTTCAGCTGGATGCAAAAGGGCATGATCCTTCCAATGATAACAAAGGTCATGGATGTTCATAATACCCCAGCCCACTGGAATTAAAATAAAGGTTATAATCCTGTTTGGCAAAATGGGAGTAACTGTGTTTGCAATCAAATTCTGTAAATGAGCCTATTTCTGGTCAGGTAGACTTCATCCTCCAAGCTTCAGTGAGTACTGTGAGGATATGAAGGGAATGTTTTCCAAACAAAGTCTAAATAGGTTGGGACTCTACTCACTGGAGTTTGGAAGAATGAAAGGTGATCTCATTGAAACATCTCGGATTCTAAACAATGCTGAGAGGATGTTTCCCCCTCATGGGAGACTCTAGGACCAGAGGGTATAGTGTCTCAGAATAAAGGAGCACCAATTTAAGACTGAGATGAGGAGGAATTTCTTCTCTCAGAAGGTTGTGAGTCTTTGGAACTCCTTGCTGCAGAGAGCTATGGGGACAGAGTCCTTGTGTATATTTAAGGCTGAGATAGATTCCTGATTACTCAGGGAATCGAGGGTTACAGGGAAAGGGAAGGAAAGTGGACATTAGGAATGTTGGATCAACCCTGATCCTATTGAATGGCAGAGCAGGCCGAACAATCTATTTCTGTTCCTATTTCTTGTGTTCTAATGGTTTACATAGAACATTACAGCGCAGTAATGTTTGACCGTCGATGTTTCTTCACTTATTGGATCTTTCACAACCAGGGTGTTTTACACAAACACTTCCTGTGTAAGGTGTAAAGCCTGCCTGGGCCAACAAGCCTAACCAAGTGAGGCAGCCACACTGACCGATACCAGCACATGTGAAGCCGCTGGGGCTTCAACCGAAAGGGGCTTCACTCACGAAGCCATCTATTGTGTTGTGCTCTTGCCCCATAACAAGTTTTCAGTGGAAAACTATTAAATGTGCTTCTAATTGTGATCAAAGGTGAGGGGCCTCTGGTGCATGAGCTGCTGACTTTTATAGAAGCTCCTTTTATATTTTAAGTGTGTACCCTGTGAGATGTGTGGGAGCCAGTACAACCACTGGACTCAATGTGTTATGTGCGTAGGTGTCACAAAGTGACAGACAATGATTGCACTTGAGGTACCTGATCGAAGTTGCTGGCACCCAATCTCATGTGTGACAGTGGCAAACATGCAATGCTAACTTACAGTCATACGGGCTTGGAGCACTGAGTAGACAGTGGGACATACCCTGGCAAAGTGAAGCCAGTCTTTCCTGCTTTGTGACCCAGGAGGCAGGTTCTGCTGGGTCACCCATGAATTCCAGCCTCTTCCGTCCAGGCTGCCTTTGTCAATGGTGATGTCTTTTTGTTGCATTCTCTGGGAAGAAGACTTTCCCTTCTCTGTGGATCAGCTTTCAGGAGAGCCTCTGCAGAAACACCGCTGAAAGGTGGTGTTGACTCTTGCCTGGTCTCAGACATGGCCGGGATGGTTAGGGGATGCTGAGTGGAGATTGAGTGATGCCTCTGAGGGCAGAGAGTGAAGAGCTGTCGGACTCAGAAATTGGAGCGGGGAAGGCTCCAGCAGAATTTAGAAATTCCTCCTCATTCCATTTGTTACTTTGCTCACTTACAAATATCCAATGAGCTGAGAGCACGAC
The DNA here is from genome assembly GCF_004010195.1 of Chiloscyllium plagiosum. Taxonomy (NCBI): domain Eukaryota; kingdom Metazoa; phylum Chordata; class Chondrichthyes; order Orectolobiformes; family Hemiscylliidae; genus Chiloscyllium; species Chiloscyllium plagiosum. The sequence continues at coordinate 6,345,411 of NC_057718.1, read as the reverse complement.
AAAACATGAGTCTCCCTCAAGTGGGATTCTTCTCCCTTTTAGACCTGTCTCCAAATTTTATTACATTACATTACAATGTGGAAACAGGCCCTTCGGCCCAACAAGTCCACACCCGCCGAAGCGCAACCCACCCATACCCCTACATTTACCCCTTTAACCTAACACTACGGGCAATTTAGCATGGCCAATTCACCTGAACTGCACATCTTTGGACTGTGGGAGGAAACCGGAGCACCCGGAGGAAACCCACGCAGACATGGGGAGAACATGCAAACTCCACACAGACAGTCGCCTGAGGCGGGAATTGAACCCGCGACTCAGGCGCTGTGAGGCAACAGTGCTAACCACTGTGCCACCATGCCGCCCATTTATCATGGAAATATTCTACCAATGTCCCTCTATTCATTGACATATTTCAAAATCAGACCATTTTGCAACAAGGCGTGTTTCTATGACCACTCAGTTTGCATTGCTTTATTGTTCTTCCCATTACATCTACTGTTCATTGTTCAATTTCCTGTCTTAATTATGTCAATTATTTCTCCTGTATTTTTTCACAGGATGTGGGTGACTCCAACAAGACCGTTATTTATTGCCCATTAATTAATTTATTTTCCAAAGGCAGTTACAAGATAAGAACTTTATTGTGTGTCTGCAGCCACACATAGGCCTAACCGGAAGGCAATGGCAGATTTCTCCTACCCACACATGCACCTCACACGCTCCCAATCACCTCCAACCAATCCCCACAAAGACGTTATGAAAACAGAGATTACTGAAGAAAGCAGAGTCAATGTTTCCGGTCTCACATGTTCTGATGACAGGTCACTGGACCAAAGTTTTAACTCTATGTTCGCTCCACAGATGCTGCCAGACCTGCTAAATTAACTCCAGTAATTTCTAATTTTGTTTCCAATTTCCAGCAGCCACAGTTTCTTGTTCAGAGACTTAAAATAAAACTGCAGGTGCTGAAATCCAAATGAGACAAACAGAGGGCTGGAAGAACACAGCAAGCCAGGCAACATCAGGAGGTGGAGAAGTCAAAGATTCAGACGAAGGGTTATACCCGAAATGTTGACTTCTCCACCTCCTGATGCTGTATTCTTCCAGCCTCCTGTTTGTCTACTTACAGTTTCTTATTTGATTTTCTGAATTGAAAATTTATTGATTGAGGTCAAATTTTAGAATTTGAACCCACATTCCCAGAGCATTATAATGAAGTAGTGATATGACCACTGTTCCATTTTAATTTCAGCTTCTCCCCACAGCACATGGACTGCAGCGATTCGAGAAGGCAGCTCACCCCCACCTTCTCAAGGGCAACTAGGGACGGGCAATAAATGCTGGGCCCAGCCTGCCATGCCCACATTTCATGAGTGAATACGTGAAAATCCCATAGACACTCTCTTCATGATCTACCATTACACACGATTCCATATCATATGCAAAGTTGAAAATGTTGCTCCCTATACTCAGTCCAGTCTGTTGATGAAATTTGCTCCAAATGTGACCTTAGGGAATGGGACTGCAAATCTACACTCAGCAACTTTCTTCAAACCAACTTATTTTGAAAGAAAAGCATACGTCTGTTCATCTATCTTGCAGGGAGGATAAATTGTCGGTTTCGTTTCCAGGAATTTCAACAGCTCCCTGGAAAACCCATTAGGGTCGGAAATATGCAAGACAATTGTGCAACAGTAAATCCCTCGATCCTTTCTCATCGCCGAGTTTGCTGATAAACTAATCGCTCTGGCGAATGGAGGTAACATGCGTGTGCAGCCCATTGCTCAGGGTTTGGCTACTGTACAATATCTGGGATCGGACATTGCAGCAGGGATTGACTGGGGGAGTTCTTAACTTTCAGACAAATGAACAGAAGAAAGTATACGAGAAAGGGGATTGAGAGAAAGACGCCATAAATTGAGCTTTAATGGTCTGGAAGAACTGCAAAGGAACGGTGTGAAAACTTGCCCCTTGTGTTTGATTTTTTTTCTCTTTCGTCTTCTTCCTTCTTTGGCCAGTCTGTTCTTGAAATAAAGCCTCAAATGTCTCTCTGTCTGCACATGAGTGATGGCTGGATTAAAGGCAGCAGGATTTCCCATCGGTGAAGGGGGAATCTGGCATTCAGGCTTGCCTTGTGGTTGGAAAAATGTGGTTTATTTTGAAAGAACATGGGTGGTTGTCTCATGTGATGCGTTCACCACCTGCCATGTTCCACAGCACTTGACGGGCCTAGACTTTTGTTGATTTAAAGTCCGACTGGATGGTTTCGTGCAGGGATCTTAGAAACTTGAGGCGATCATTGCTCACGAGTGACTTCTCTGTCGGTGCATGACCAGGTTCTTCCCCATGTCATTGATTTATTAGACTGGTTCTTCCAAGTTTTCCACATATGAAAAATACATTGATGTTTTAAAATTTCCTTGACTGCAGCAAATCTATTACCTTTGTGCACGGATCCAGCTGTTCCTCCTGCCCTGTTTCAAAATTCACCCCTCACTTTTGAGAAAAGCTTTTTTTTTTGTCAGTTGCTCTTTGGACTTGGCAAGTGAGCAGTTGGTGACTGTTCCCCCCATCTTCCACTTGACACTGGGGTGTGGCTACATCCTTTAACACTGTTCAATGAACATCAGGACATCACAGACCATTCAGCCCCTCAGGCCTGAACCACCATTCATAGAACATAGCAAAATACAGCACAGAACAGGCCCTTCGGCCCACGATGTTGTCACCCCTGACATCCCCCTATACCTTCCACCCTTCACTTTAAATTTATGTCTCCTTGTAACACTCTGTTGTACCCGGGGAAAAAGTTTCTGACTGTCTACTCTATCTATTCCTCTGATCATCTTATAAACCTCTATCAAGTCACCACTCACCCTTCGCCGTTCCAATGAGAAAAGGCCTAGCACTCTCAACCTATCCTCGTACGACCTATTCTCCATTCCAGGCAACATCCTGGTAAATCTGCTCTTCAAAGCTTCCACATCTTTCCTAAAGTGAGGCGACCAGAACTGCACACAGTACTCCAAATGTGGCCTAACCGAGGTCCTGTACAGCTGCAACATCACTTCATGACTCTTGAATTCAATTCCTCTGCTAATGAATGCTAATACAGCATAGGCTTTCTTACAAGCTCTATCCACCTGAGTGGCAACTTTCAAAGATCTATGAACAAAGACCCCAAGATCCCTCTGCTCCTCCACCTTACTAAGAACCCTACCGTTAACCCTGTATTCCGCATTCTTATTTGTCCTTCCAAGATGGACAACCTCACACTTGACAGAGTTGAACTCCATCTGCCACTCCTCAGCCCAGCTCTGCATCATATCTAAGTCCCTTTGCAGCCGACAACACCCCTCCTCACTATCCACAACTCCACCAATCTTCGTGTTATCTGCAAATTTACTGACCCACCCTTCGACTCCCTCTTCGATGAGATCATGGCTGATTTGTGGCCTGACTCTATATACCTGCCTTTGGCCTATATTCCTTAGTACCTTCAAAAACAGAAGTTGCTGGAAGAGCTCAGCAGGTCAGATCTGGCAGCGTCTGTGAGCAGAAATCAGAGATAATGTTTCAGGTCCAGCAACCCTTCCTCAGAACATTGGCCAGGACTCTGAAGGCACCTTCTGCAACCTTCAAAGTAGGGCCGTGGGACTAATTGATTCCAACTGAGCAGGTAGATGGAAATTTAACATCATATCCAAATTAAAAAATAGCACCTTGAACAGTGCAGTTCACACTCAACACCACACTGGGCTGTTCACATTAATTTTTGTGTTCAGGGACTGTTTCAAATTAAATTAGATTAGATTAGATTCCCTACAGTGTGGAAGCAGGCCCTTCGGCCCAATAGGTTTTAATTTTTAAATTTGAAAAGTGGAATTCAGAGAGAACAATATAACCTATTGAGTCATGGCTGACATGCCATTAACAACATTAGCTTTGTTATCATCATTGTGAGACTTAGCCTGAGTTGAGTGGGTGGTTAGGATCTGTGTAGACTGAAGGAGGATAGGCTGCTAGGAAACCTCTCCCGTTGCTAAACATTGTCACCTACCTAGCAACTCACCTCCTGACTCCCCAGAACCTGTCCCAAGGCGACAAGGCACAAGTCAAGAGAGTGAGGTAATATTCTTCACTTGCGTGGATGGGAGCAGCTCCAAGAACAAGGAAAGAAAATATTAGCAGGACTTATAAACTTAATGGTAAGGTCCTAGGGAGTGTTGCTGAACAAAGAGACCTTGGAGTGCAGGTTCATAGCTCCTTGAAAGTGGAGTCGCAGGTAGATAGGATAGTGAAGAAGGTGTTTGGTATGCTTTCCTTTATTGGTCAGAGTATTAAGTACAGGAGTTGGGAGGTCATGTCGCAGCTGTACAGGACATTGGTTAGGCCACTGTTGGAATATTGTGTGCAATTCTGGTCTCCTTCCTATCGGAAAGATGTTGTGAAACTTGAAAGGGTTCAGAAAAGATTTGCAAGGATTATGCCAGGGTTGAAGGATTTGAGCTGTAGGGAGAGGTTGAATAGGCTGGGGCTGTCTTCCCTGGAGCGTCAGAGGCTGAGGGGTGACCTTATCGCGGTTTATATTATCATGAGGTGTATGGATAGGATAAATGGACAAAGTCTTTTCCCTGGGGGTTGGAGAGTCCAGAACTGGAGGGCATTGGTTTAGTTTGAGAGGGGAAAGATATGAAAGAGACCTAAGGGGCAACTTTTTCATGCAGAATGTGGTACGTGTCTGGAATGAGCTGCCAGAGGAAGTGGTGGAGGCTGGTACAATTGCAACATTTAAAAGGCATCTGGATGGGTATATGAATAGGAAGGGTTTGGAGGGATATGGGCCGGGTGCTGGCAAGTGGGACTAGATTGGGTTGGGATATCTGGTCGGCATGGACAGGTTGGACCGAAGGGTCTGCTTCCATGCTGTACATCTCTATGACTCTATGACTCTATGTAAGAAGCTTGACACCATCCAAGGCAAAGCAGCCCACTTGACTGACACCACATCTACAAGCATCCCCTGACTATAATCCTAACCTTATCCTACCCTAACCCTAAATCTAACTTTCACCATAACCCTAACCTTAACCGAAGCCATAATGTGGAGCCATAATGTGAACCGTAACCATGATGTGGAGATGCCAGTGTTGGACTGGAGTAGACAAGGTCAGAGGTCAGATGACACCAGGTCATAGTCCAATAGGTTTATTAGAAATAACAAACTTTCAAGGAGCAATGCTCTGAAAGTTTGTGATTCCAAGTAATTGTGTTGGACTATAACCTGGTGTCGTGTGACTTCTGTCCATAACTGTAACCATACCCCAACCCTAACCCTAAATCAAACACTAACCCATAATACTAATCCTAACCGTAGCCCTAACTTTGGCTCTCACTGTAACCCTCACCCTAAACCTAACCCTAGCCCTAACCCTAAACTTAATCATGATCCTAACTCTTGCCCTATACTTAACTCTAATCATAACCCTAACTCTATCCCTAATCCTAACTGTCGTTCAGATTATAACTAGAATCTCAGATGATTCTCGGGTACTCTGATGTGTGACGGGAAGGTGGGGAGTGGATCATTATAGAGTGGGGGCTGAATCATTCCAGGTACCATTCTGTGGGTAAGACATTACAGAGTCATAGCATCATACAACATGGAAACAGACACTTCGGTCCAACTCATCCATACTGACCAAGTTTCCCAACTAAACTAGTCCCACTATGGCATGTTGAGGTGGGCATTAACTCTTTGTATGTGAAGAAGAGCAGGCAATCACCTAAGCAGAATTCCATTGTGTAAGAAAGTGGAAAGCAACATGGCAGGAAATGTTTATGTCGAATACACCTGGTATGGGACTCAGTGCACCTGAAATACATTTCCATTCTGCCTGGCTGTAATCTCATTCCATGTTAGGAGAGACTTGCCAGCTGCATAAAGGCGGCAGACTCCTTTCTGTCTATTATTTGGATAGAAACAGTGTACAAGGTAGGAGATTGATACTGGGTAACAATGCTCATTTGAAGAGCTGGGGAAACAAATGGTCTCCAGTTGTGCCATAGGAACTCTGTGATTCTATTCGAAAGGGAGAATTACCTCAGTGTATATGGAGTGCATACTCCACTGCAATATTCTTTGTGCCATTTGTGTGTTCACAAAACAGCCGGCATTCTCACCTCCACAAACATCCATTCTCTCCATCACCGACGCTCAGTAGCAGCAGTATGTATTATCTACAAGATGAATTGCAGAAATTCACCAAAGATCATGGGACAGACCTTCCAAACCCACGACCACTTCCATCCAGAATGACAAAGACGACAGATACATGGGAATGCCATCCCTGCAAGTTCCCCTCCTATTCACTCACTATTCTGACTTAGTAATATATTCACTGTCGCTGGGTCAAAATCCTGAAATTCCCTCGCGAAGGACAATGTGGGTCAACCTGCAGTAATTCAAGAAGGCAGTACACCCCCACCTTCTCAAGGGGCAATTAGGGTCGGGCAATAAATGCTGACCCAGCCAGTGATGCCCATATCCCAAAATGAAGAAAAAAAGTGTGCCTTTTGGAATAATTTCAGTCATTCATGGGATATCGGCATCGCTGGCTGGACAGCATCTATTGCCTATTGCTAGTTCCCCTTGGGGAGGTGGTGGTTACGTGACTTCCTGAGCTGTATAATCCCTGGAGTTTAGAAACATCCACATGCTGCTTGGAAGGGAGTTCCTGGATTTTGACCCAACGATAGATGTAGCTTGAGGAGGATGTGTGGCTCGGTGGGAAGGTGCAGGTGGTGGTGTTCCTAAATGCGATAGTCTCAATGCATTTCAGGTGAGATACTCCCAAGTGGATGTAAGGTTCCATCTGCCAATATCTTTTGGCACAGTCTATGGGCAGCCTCCACTTTTATTCAGCCTTGGGAAATCACCAGCCTCTCACATCATCATACCCGATCTGAGACTAATTTATAATGTACTTCAGCATTTCACAATTGGCCTTTGGAGTTTATGGAAAATGTAATGCTTCTGCCCTGTCATTTTGTGCAGAGGGACACACACATCTATCTTATGAACCTGTACAGTGTGTGTTTAGTTAGCACTCACTGACAGGGTGCTCACTTGAATGTGATGACCTCATGGTCTTAGCACTGCAAAACTAATACTCGAGAGACCTAGCTCATTTTCTGGGGCCCTGGGTTTAAATTCTGCTGTCGAAGAAGGTGAAATTTGAATTCAATTTTAAAAAATAAAATCTGGCATTAAGAGTCTGATCAGGACCTTGAAACCATTGCAGATTGTTGGGAAAAAAAACCCACCTTGTTTCCTCTTGTCCTTCAGGGAAGAACACAGCTACCCTTACTTGATCTTGCCTACATTTGACTCGAGACTCAGAGCAATGTGGTTGACTTTTCATTGCCCTCGGGGCACATAGGGATTGGTAAACGAAGGACAAAACAAGAAACACTCATCCCATGCATGAATATAAAGAAAAAGAAAACTTATAGATTCAGAGTCTTTCTGGTTTACCTGCTCTTCACACAGACAGAAAGGGAAGCAGCTTGTTCTTGTTTCCAACTCTGGACAGTCAAGGGGTTGATGCATTTCCTCAATCTCTGAACTCTAGCCTGTCTCAGCAGATTCCGCAACCCAAGGTCTGTGCTTTAACTGTGTCTGAAAGTGAATAGACCCTTGTAGAGGGAAGGGGAACTGCAGTCAGGCAGGTGCTGCTGCAAGTCTCAGTCAGGGACACCATCCAATCCCAGTCCAGGGAGTTGTCTATGGTCAGGCGTTTCGGGCACATGCCCAGATGCTGCCTGACCTGCTGTGCTGTTCCAGCAATAAAGTTTCAACTTTGATCTCCAGCATCTGCAGACCTCACTTTCTCCTCCCAGTTGTCTATGGTCAGTCAGGTGCTCAACATGAACAGGACCTGGGGATCCATGTCCTTGCAGTCCAGAGATGAGGACATGGTCAGTCTTGCAGGTCAAGTTCAATCCATTCAGGGATCATATGTAAGTCAGATGCGGAGCTGCAGGGACATCAGTCCAGGGACTGGAATGGGCTCAGTTGGGGTTGCCAAATGAAGTCAGTCTTGGG
>NC_057718.1:6289855-6336801 GCF_004010195.1 Chiloscyllium plagiosum | reverse complement strand
ATCTTGCTCAATTACCTGCTTATACATTGAAAACTTCTCCAGCTGAGACTTTCTGGTTGTAATACAGACAACAACTTATTAAAATGAATTGCTGCAGCTGTTGTCACAGTTTGACATCTCCTGTGCTAACCTCCCAACTGATTGTATCTTCAATACAACCTGCTGGTCAGACCGTACTGTTTAAAGACGAGAGGAACAGGCTGCATACTGCAAAACGTTTAATTTATACTTCTCTTGGCTTTTTGACAATTCTTTCAAGGATTCCTTTGGATTTTTGCACTACTTAAAATAGATTGCAATTTTTTTAATGACTCCTTGGATTGCTTCATGGTTATTTGGCAAAGTTAGAAGGCGTTAGAAAATATTTTCATCGAAGTAGCAACTAAGTTGAAGTGTGGCACATTTCAAACTGACGAATTTGTGGAGTTGATTTCGCTTTTCTATGAAAGGTAGGAATTCCTGGGAAGATGAGCCTTTGTTACTCGTCCGCTCTTGTGCTTGGGAAGGTATTGGTGAACTACCTTCACGACCCACTGCAGTCCTTGTTGTGTAAGTAGACCCATAGCGATGTTAGGGAGTACGTTACTGGAATTTGAACCAGTGGTGATATCTTTCTAAGCCAGGATGGTGAGTGGCTTGGAATGGAATTTGAAGGTCATATTCCCATGTAACTACTGCCGTATCATCCATAATTGAATAGCGGAGTCGACTCAATTGGCCTTATTCTGCTCCCGTCCTTAGCGTGAATGGATCTGGGTTTGGAAGGTATTGGTGAAGAAGGTTGAAGAGTGTTACTCATTCATGGTATGTGGGTCTCACTGGCCTTTCTGAGCATTTGTCACCTATTTGTAAGGACCAACCACATCATTGTAGGTCTGGAGTCACATGTGGGCCAGACAAAGTAAAGATGGCAGATTTTCTTCCTTAAATGGCAGGTATAACAGCCAGCAGTGTTACATGGTTACTAGCTTTTTCTTTAAAATCCCAGACTTATTCATATTGAATTCAAGTTTCACCATCTGCCATGCTTGGTTTTAAACCAATGTCCTCAGAATATTAACTTGGAATTCTGGTTACATTATCGCTACACCACCACTCCCAGTCACTGCAATGCACCTTATGTGTAGCACACAGTGCAGTCAATGTGTATCAGCATTAGAATAACTGAATGCTTAAATTGGTGGACTGTGCTAAGGAAATGGAGCTTTGTCCTAGGTGCTGTTAGATTTCTTGAGTATTTGTCATAGAGTCATAGAGGTCTACAGCATGGAAACAGGCCTTTCAGCCCAACTTGTCCATGCCACCCAATTTTTACAATTGAACCAGTCCCATTTACCTGCATTTGGTCTATATCCCTCCATACTTATCCCATCATGTACCTGTCTAAATGTTTCTTAAATAACAAAATTGTACTCGCAGGCAGTTCAAAAGTGTGGTGCTGGAAAAGCACAATTGGTCAGGTGGTATCGGTGGAGAGGAGAGTCAACGTTTCAAACGTAAGCTCTTCCTGATCAAGAGCCTGATGATAAGCTTCCTGATGAAGAGCTTATGCCTGAAACGTCGATTCTCCTGCTCCTCGGATGCTGCCTGACCGGCTGTGCTTTTCAGTACCACACTCTTCGACTCTGATCTCCAACATCTGCCATCCTGGTTTTCTCCTTGTACTCGCAGGTGGCCTGTTCCAGACATTCACTGCCGTCTGTGAAAACAAATTGCCCGCTGTACCCTTTTGTATGTCTCCCCTTTCACCTTAAACCTGTGCCCTCTAGTTTTCGATTCCTATACCACGAACATGCCTCTCATGATTTTTTGATCCTTCTATAAAGTCACCCCTTAGTCTCCTACACTCCAGGTAAACATGTTCCAACCTATCCGACCTCTCCTTATAACTCAAACCAAGTAGCATGTACGGAGGAGTGTTGTTGGAACTGCATCATCCAGAAAACTATTCCATATCTATTTTAAATGGTGGATCAGTTTTGGAGACCAGGAGATTCAGATTCTTATCTTCTTACTCTTGTCTCATTGGCTGAGGTAGAATGATGTGTAAAAGTGAAATGTTCCAATTGGAAGATATTTCCAAAATCTGGCTCACAATTCCTACTGATCCAATCGATCTAGTCCCAAAATCAAAAAACTATCATCTTTGGAGCTCCATCAGTCCACTGCTTGACAGGCAAGATGGGGTGCTCCAATTTGAATGAGGTTAGACAGGAGGAGATATATAGATAATGCTTGAGCGCTAGATGGTGTAGTTGATACAAACTCTTACTACGTCACTTGAATTCAGTCCAAACCAATGAGATGAAATAATTCTCTTTCTGCTGACTGCAAGAGTTAGGGTTTGCATGAACTGAGTTTGGCCAGACTCAAACCAATTCCTTACCACTAATTGCCAATCTCATTTGGAAACGCTATTTGAACAGTATATTGAGGAAATGAAGATATCGCACAGATGTAGTGAGGGTAGCTTTTGTAAATGTGATTCTCAGCCACATTTGTCAACGTGCATCGAAAGAACTTTACTTCGTGATTCACCACCTAATGGGCAGATGCTGTGTGATGACAGCAATGAAAAATCCTTCCATCCCCCATGACTTAATCATTGTCATTTTGATTCAGATATTAGCAAAATATTATTGCTTCCTAATTTTTTTTTAATGTCAGCACTGTTTGTAATTTATGTTGTGCCGCATTTTTCATTGCTATCTCAACAATCTGCTCACCAAATGAGCTTCTTTGATCTACTTTCTGCAGTCTGGTATTGTAACATCAAAGAACTCAGTGGAATCCATTATCAGTTAACTTATGACCAAGACTACTGTGTTTTATATATATATACATTCTTTCCACAGCTATCTCTGAGCTACATGTCCAAATTCAGGATTGAATCTTCTAGTAGGTGCAGAAAGAATATTCCAAAATAACTTTTTGTTTATTCAGATAATGGCCGTCTGTCCATGGAGCAGGAAATTAAACTTGTATCCGACATATTTCAAATTCTTTCGGTATTACTCCTTTGGCTAAAACTTTGGTCCCTATACCTAAGATCTCCTCATATTAGTTTTCTGCTTAAACATGTCATCCGAATGCTGGTTATTGGAGCTTTTCAGACCGATTGGTGGCTCTGGGGCAAAGGCAAGTTCATTAATAGAGCGGAACCATCAGGGACGGTTTCAGTTTTTAGGTCAGGACTCCAACGTCAAGGTCAAATGGGGGTCTTGACTTGACAGTAGCGCTGAGCACTGATCTTCCCTTAATTGGCCAATTAGTGGCGAGAGGCTTCCGTCTAGTGGGCAAGATGTGAACACTGGACCATCAGTAGAGAAGCAAAGAATTAGCTGTAACCTACTGTTGCTGTGAAGGCGGAGAGAGAAGGGCACGAACTTAGTGGCCCGCTCAGCAACTTTAACAAATTTGAAAAGAAAAGATTATCCAACCTGTTGGACCACCATTGTGGAGGAACAGTCATGTACAGGGTGATGTTTGACCAGAGTTATGCCCAGATAAGGAACAGCATGGTCTGTAGATGCTTTCCAGGCTGTTGGTCCCTGATCTACAACCAGAAAGTCACCTCCAGGTAGACACCATGTTGCCAGTACAGGTGTGGGTAACACAAGCTGATGGGAACATCTCAGGAATCCTCTGATATTTTGCCTTAATTGGTCTTTGAATTATTTAAACAAGATCAGGAGAATTCCATCCTCCAAGACAAAACTACCCATGCACCCACCTCAGATCTTGCCCCATATTGAAGCAAACTTTCTGCCCTTCATCTCATTGAATGGTGATGAACTCCTACTGCTCCTGTACTCTTTTAACGGGCAAAAAGAGGGACAGGAAAAAAAGTGCAAAAAGAAGTGAGCTTAAGAGGAAATAAGTAGCAGGATAAGATAACAAGTTGTGATTTATTAAAGTCAAAGAAAATGATTGCTAAACTCAGGTTAATTTTCAGAATCTAAAGCGATAATAATGTAGCTGGTATAGGAGCAAAATACCACAGATGCTGGAATCTGTACCGAAAAAAACAAGCTCCATTGAAGAGTCATTGAGACTTGAAACGTTAACTCGCTCTCACTCCATGGATGCTGCCTGACCCGCTGTGACCTCCAGCATTTGTTGTTTTCACTAATGCATCTGAAGACTTGTTAGACCTCAGCAGGCATATTTGTACAGTTCTGGGCACCATGCTACAGGAAGGATGTGAATGCATTGGACAGAATGTGGAGAGATTTGCAAGAATGGTTCCAGAACTTCAGTTCTGAGGATAGACTGAAGAAGTTGGGACTGTTTTCCCTCGGGAGGAGAAGGTTGAGAGGAGATTGGTTAGAGAGGTTCAAAATCATGAGCAGGCTGGACAGAGTAGATAAGGTGAAGCTGTGTCTACTCATATAAGAAACAAGAAGATAAGAGTGATGTGGAAAAATCCTTTCATACAGTGACTAGTTAAAGTATGGAAATCACTGTCTGGGAACATGGCAGAAGGATGTTCAAATCAGGCATTCAAGAGGGTATTGGATTGTTAATTGAATAGAAATGGATTTGGGCAAAGGGCAGGAGATTGGTGCTTGGTAGTAGAACCAGAAATAGGATTTATAATAATCTGGAAAGGAATAATTTGATTAGGGATAGTCAATACGGTTTTGTGAAGGGTAAATCATGCCTCACTAAACTTACTGAGTTCTTTGGGAAGGTGATAAAACAGGTGGATGAAGGTAAAGCAGTTGATGTGGTGTATATGGACTTCAGTAAGATGTTTGATAAGGTTCCACATGGTAGACTATTACACAAAATATGGAGTTTCGGAATTGAAAGTGATTTAGCAACTTGGATCAGAAATTGGCTAGCTGAAAGAAGACAGAGGGTGGTGGCTGTTGGGAAACATTCATCCTGAAGCTCAGTTAGCAGTGGTGTGCTACAAGGATCTGTTTTGGGGCCACTGCTGTTTGTCATTTTTATAAATGATCTGGGGGTGGGCGTAGAAGGATGGGTTAGTAAACTTGCAGATGACATTAAGGTGGGCAGAGTTGAGGATAGTGCTGAAGGATGTTATGGGTTACAGAGGGGTATAGATAAGATGCAGAGCTGGGCTGAGATGTGGCAAATGGAGTTTAATGAGGAAAAGTGTGCGATAGTTCACTTTGGAAAAAGTTACAGGAATGCAGGGTTAATGGTAAAATTCTTGGCAGTGTGGATGAACAGAGAGATCTCGGTGTCCAGGTGCATAAATCCCTGAAAGTTGCCACCCAGGTTGATAGGTTTGTAAAGAAGGCATATGGTGTGTTGGTGTTTATTGGTTGGGGAACTGAGTTTTGGAGCCACAAATTCATGCTTCAGCTGTACAAGACACTGGTAAAGTCGTACCTGGAGTATTGCATACAGTTCTGGTCACCGCATTATAGGAAGGATATGGAAGCTTTGGAAAGGGTTCAGAGGAGATTTATTAGGATGTTGCTTGGTGTGGAAGGAAGGTCTTATGAGGAAAGGCTGAGGGAACTGAGGCTGTTTTCAGTAGAGAGAAGAAGGTCGAGAGGTAATTTAATCGAGACGTATAAGATAATCAGAAGGTTAGATAGGGTGGACAGTGAGAGTCTTTTTCCTCGGATCATCGAGGGCTGAAGGGCCTGTACTGCACTGTAATGATCTATGTTCTATGTTCAGAACAGGTACAATGGACAGAATGGCCTCCTTTTGTGCTGCATCAATGCTCTGATTCTGTGAACCATTTTGTTACATTAGTGCCCCAGAATAATAATCTGGGATTTCAAAGTATGTTTGCTCTTTTGGTCTTGAGGTCTGCTAATAATTCAATGCCAGATAAACTGGACAACAAAGTAAAATACAAGCACATGTGAGAAATTGTCACTGTGCATTTATAGTTGCATTTATGTCAGCATCATCCTTCCTTCTATTGAAAACAGCTACAACATTCCTGAAGGATTACCGGTCTATGTGGTGAAAGGGATGTTTTGTTTCCCCAACACATTTATTTCTTGTGAGCAGTTTTAGATTTCTTCCAACAAAATATTCAACAAGAATTTATAGAGTTACTCTACATAATGGGTACTGTTATGTTCTTTATTACATAAAGGTACATAAATGTTCATAATGTACATAAACCTGCCATTACATAAAGTGTAAATCAGATCAGTTGTTTTCAATTCAGTACATGAGGTGCCTTACTACACATGCTATTACAGATTATATTTACAACCGACATTTATAATTTATGTCAGACACTCTCTCCTGCACAAAGCCCAAGGGATTTTATTTGTGTTTCAATACAGCAATATACTGTGGCTGCAGTTCTTGAAGTTCTGTGCTCACCTCATTCAATCTTTGTAGCAACTGTACAAAGATATAGGGCATCCCTCAGTGAGTCGCCCTGGAGCTTGGAATGTGCCTGTCTGTAACACTTTGACATTTACAGCTCATTGCACTGGGAAACCATAAAGGCTGGATCTTGGTGAACTGCCAATTTCATTGAGCTTCACAGAGAATTTCTCTCTGCGGAGATTGGTGTAATTTCTCACTGTACAGCCCCAAATTCACAACATTCACCCCTTACCGCACACCTATGGGGCCCCTTCTGTCCATGATAGCTCGATCCTACCATCGCCATGGAGCCAGAAGAACTTGCCGCCCACTGGGAATATCCTGGCATCCCTAGTGCCCATGCTACCTTGACGGGGCTGTTCTACACCCAGATGAGGACTGGCATTCCCTGAGGCTGCCCTGCATGATCCTCAATCTTTCCTAGGGCATGACAGGCAAGAACCTGGCCCTCCAGGGATACTCCATAGTCAGCGAGACCTTTGGTTTCCACTCCACCTACCACCCTCACGCCTGTGGGCATTCACATTGATGAGGGGCCACTCGCCTCGTGGTCACACTGGGTAAACCCCTCTGCTAATTTAAGCCAACAACACAGAAAAGATTCACCCATGCAGTAATCTGTTAACATTTGAGAGGCAAAAAATTATTCCAAAAGTCACTATTTAAAGCAAAAATTAACAACTTTATTCTTTAAGTCTAACAGAGAATATTGACTAACAACTATTTATAATTTCTTTGTCTTAAATCTAACTTTTACCTGTCACTCTACTATTCTAGTCTGTTAAAAAAATCCCAGTGAAGATTGAGGAAAAAAATAATCATATTTCAAAACCAGTCAGCTTTGCTGAGGTTCCTCTGTAGATTTTCCTCTGGAGATTCTCTCGCCAGGTTGGTTTTGATGTTGTGCTGTGGCAAACTCCTTCTCCAGACAAGTACCTCTCAGAGAGCTCTGAAAGTAGCAGCCTACATCTGTTGGTCTTTTGGCAGTTCTCCTTCAGCTGTTCAAAAATGTTCAGTTTTATATCTCAAAACATCAGATCATTTCATTGGTTTTAACATTATCAAACTGCTAAATTCAAACTTGATTGGAGTTTGGTACCTTCAGGCATAACTTAAACTGATTGGCCAAATTTGAATTTGTTTTTGTCTCATGGCAATGCAGCTATTCTAACTGTTTTGGCCAAATGTTACATTATTACTTTATTCTGGGCTCTCTGTGCTTCTCCAGTCTTGATAGTTTTCAACTCTCTTAAAGGTACAGTACCCCTTCATAATACCTGGAAGTTGGACACACTCAGGGTGTCAGGGCCTAGATACAAATGCTTCTGGAGATGCCCTACCAAACCTCCAAGGCCAATGGGCTCCAGTGTAGACCAGACTTCCTCTGCTCTAACTTTGGAACCTGGGACTGTATGGTTGGAGGGAAAGGCAAAAGGAATCTTCTTGAGAGCACATTGGTGGCTCAGGTGACATTGCACTGCAGTTACAGTCTGATGTTTGTCAATACATGTTCACAGTGTTGCAAAATCTGGTTGTTCTGCGTAGTGCCCACTATAAACTTCCCACAATGGAATCAGACTTCAGTTTGCATGTTCCACGGAGCTGTGCCTGACTGATGCAGCTGCTGCATCCTGTGTGGGCAATGGTCACCACCGTTAGAAAGGGAAAGAACACATCATTGCTTCAGGTACACGGCCAATTACCTGGCATCACTGGCCTCAGTGGTTCATGGTGTTACTCTTGCATGGAATGATCAGCAATGGCCTGAGAGGTGTATAACACACAGTGATGCCAGGGTAGGGCTGTCGTGGCACAGTTGGAGTGTCACTACCTCTGGGTCAGAAGGCCTTGCGTTCAAGTCTTACCTGCTCCCGGGGTATGTCATAAAATATCTGAACAGGGTTGATTCGAAAATATCTGAGAGACACCAGGAATTGGGAGTCTGCGGGTGTGTATCCAATGAAGTGAATGAGTCTATGTGTCATGTTGTTGTCCCTTGAAAGCCCTCACATTGCTGGGTTTTGCAGGCCCCTCCCTCCTCACAGGTGAAGACACTTACCCCTCCCACTCCCGTTGTGGGGCTGGCCATTCTCTTGCATGTTGCAATGTTGCAATTTCCAGGACAACGGAGGATGAAAGAGAGCAGTCCTTGCACAGTAATTTCTGGGGACTACCCTCATATGTCGCTATGGTCCCAAAGATCCAAATCCTCCCCCCTTTCTGATAAATTTCATACCTCCTCAGGTCCCTATCCAACCTGGATATAAAAATCTGTATCTGCCCACATTCTATGAGCTTTCCTAGGTGGTAGCCATGCCTGCATACGAGCAGTTTCCAATTAATGCATTACGACAGCCAGATCGTTTGTGTCTTAAAACCCTGCAGTCATTGATGTTACCCCATTTGAGAATGGCAATGCCAGGTGAGATGAAGACCCCTTTGACCCCATTACCATGTCATGTTGCTCGTTGGACCCAATGCTGGGATTGTAGCTTCTTGAAATTAATTCCCTTAAATTGATGCCCACAAGGTTCAAATTTGGAAGTAATGATTGCGGGCAGAGAGTCCCATTAAGAAGGCATTCATCTCTAATGTTCTGCTGGTGTTAATGAAGCAAACACTTGAGATATGTCTGACAACATTGTGGTGTTCCTGGTATTAGCCTGAGGATCTGGGTCATGTGATGATCATGGATGATGATTGCCCAGAACTGGGTCCCTCCTGTTTTGTTCCCACCGCACGACATTTCTGAGGCCTATTACACAAAAGACAAGTGTCTCATTAGCAGTCCAGCCATATGGGCAAGGTGCAGTTAGAGGCACTGTCAGTGTTCACACAGGGCCTTGGTGAGGCCACACTTGGAGTAAGGTGTGCAGTTTTGCTCTCCTTATCTGAGGAGGCCTGTTCTTGCAATGGAGGGAGAGCAACTAAGATTTACCAGACTAATTCCTGGGATATCAGGACTGAACATGAAGAGAGACTGGATCAGTTAGGATTATAGTCATTGGAGTTCATTGGGGGAAATCTCATAGAAACCTATAAAATTCCAACAGGATTAGACAGGTTAAATGTAGGAAGAATGTTCCTGATGACTGGGGAGTCCTCAACCAGGGTTTAAGATAACGCGTAGTCCACTTAGGGATGAGGAGAAATGTCTTCACCCAGAGAGCAATACTTCCTGTATGACACAGTGGGGAATTGATTGGCTGGTCATGTATCCCTTTATGCTGTAATTGGCGAATTTGGCTTGAAGTTGATCATCTCCACCAGGCGCTTTTATTTACATGCTATTGAGGCCAGCAACAGCAGCTGTGTTTCCTCAAGAGTTTATCAAACGAGACATTGCTAATCAATCATTCTGTGGATTGACACATTGCGCTGAAGTTGATAACAATTGCTGGATGAGCCAACATTTTACAAATATTGCCTATTCTATTGGCATTTCAAATTGCCTGTTTTCCATTAACTTGTAGAATCGATCTGACGTGATTACCAAGGAAAAAACCGCTGGGAGTTTTCGACTGAAATGATTATGCGCAGTTGCACAATGCATGTTACAAAATCACAGAATCCAACAGCACACAAAGAACGTTATCAATCATCTGACCAATAATACCAACTCTTTGAAAGAGATAAACACAGTGAATGCTGGAGAATCTCATCATGTCCGGGAACACCTGTGGAGAGAGAAACAGATTTAAGGTTTTCAGTCTGGTATCACTCTTCTTCAAAACTGTTGGAAAGTACATTCTTTGTTATAATTTTATGTTATACTTTTGACAGAGGCAAAAGATTCGTGGCTCAGTGGTTAGCACTGCTGCCTCACAGCGCCAGGGACCTGGGTTCAATTCCTCTGGTGACTGTGTGGAGTTTGCACATTCGTCCCGTGTCTGCATGGGTTTCCTCTGGGTTCTCCGGTTTCCTCCCAAGATGTACAGGTTGAATGGGTTGGCCATGTTAAGTTGCCCATAGTATCCCAAGGATGGGCAGGCTAGGTAGATTAACCATGGGAAATGCAGGGTTACAGGGATTGGGTAGGGGTGTGGGTATGGGTGGGATGCTCTTTGGAAAGTCAGTGTGGCCTTGTTGGGCTGAGTGGCCTGCTTCTAAACTTTGGGGATTATATGATGAATTTCAATTTGCCTCTATGTTGAACTGAGGCGCTCCTGTTTTCTTATCCTCCAAGATACTTCTGAGGTCTACAAGTGTCCCATTGGCAGTCCAGCCACATGGGCAAGCTGCAATGGGAGTTTGGACAGGTCCTTGGTGAGGCCACACCTGGAGTAAGGTGTGTAACTTTGCTCTCCTTATCTGAGGAGGCCTGTTCTGGCAATGGAGGGAATGCAAGCAGAGACTGATTCCTGGGATGGCAGGGCCGACGTATGAAGAGAAATTGGATCAGTTGGGATTATATTCACTGTGGTATAGAAAAAAAAAAGGCGATAGGTCATCGAAACCTGTAAAGTTCTAACAGTACTAGACAGGAAGGACCAGTGAGTGCAGAACCTGGGATCATGACTTAAGGATGCAAGGTAAGTGATTTAGGGACTGAGATGAGGAGAAATTTCTTCATCCAGAGAGTCGGGATCCTGTGGAATTCTCTGCCACAGAAAGCAGTTGAGGCCAAAACATTGAATGTTTTCAAGAAGGAGTTTGAATTAGTTCTTAAGATGAAAGGGATGAAAGGCTATGGGGAGAAAGTGGGAATAGGGGACTGAGTTGGATGATCAGTCATGGTCATACTGAATGGCAGAGAAGGCTCAAAGGGCTGAATGGCCTAATCCTGTTCCTATTTTCTGTGTTTCCATGCCTGCAGCCTGGTTTCCCTGTTCCATTGAAGCCTGAGCATTATTATCTGCCAAGCTGAGGGGCACTCTGTTAAAGTGTACTCTGCTGC
The DNA here is from genome assembly GCF_004010195.1 of Chiloscyllium plagiosum. Classification (NCBI taxonomy): domain Eukaryota; kingdom Metazoa; phylum Chordata; class Chondrichthyes; order Orectolobiformes; family Hemiscylliidae; genus Chiloscyllium; species Chiloscyllium plagiosum. Next base: position 6,325,568 of record NC_057718.1, on the reverse strand, counting down.
CAACTATGCTTCTGTGGATGGCCTATAAGAATTTTATATCCCTAACTATTTACATTGCCTTAATAAAACCCTCAATTTTAGCATTAAGAGAAATTCATGTCCTAACAAAGTCAACCTCATGTTTGATGAATTGTTGGCAAAGGTTTTGGCTGCAAATCAGATGCTTTTTGACAAAAAAACAAAACATTTCTTTGCATATCTAGCTTCACGCCCTCTATCATACTGAAAGAGCTTCTAAATTTCCTTCTTGCTTATTGCTGACTCAAACTTAAATGCTTGAACATATCCCTATTTGACCTTTCCTTCAAAGGAAACTAGTTGCAGACTTCCTCTGTCTATCCACTAGCTCTTGAATTTGAGCCCAGCAGCTTATCGTGGTTTTTCTCTTTTTTGGGCAGGTTCCAGAACATTCTTAATCTTCTTGTGATACTTGAGCTTACAGCTGAATGCGGTATTTACAGTAACAGATGTATGGTTAATTGAGTTGGGGTCAAGCTCGAGAAATGGCTGACACAATCCATCTCACCAGGGTCTCTGCCAAATGTCTGCCAAATTTATGGTGTGGATTGGGAGAAGCTCCAAGAGTATTTATCTACAAAGTTTATATTTTATATTTCTATATTACCTTTCAGATCCTTAGACACCCCAAAGCACTTCATGACCAATTTTCAAGTCTAGACATTGACATAACATGGACAAATTGTCACAAAGCAAGATCTCACAGAACAGCCAAGAGTTAATTCTACTTTTTTCAGAGGCATAAATTGATGAATAAATGCTAGCAGATCAGAGAAAAGTACCTTAATCTTTATCGATTAATATAAGGGAGACTTTTATATTCACCTGAACAACTGGGTATGGCCTTAGTTTAAACCCTGATCTAAGATATTATACTGTATTAGCAACATCGATAGACTGGATTTTATTTCATAATTCTTGGACTGAAGAGTTAACACACAATTTTATAAAATAGAAACAAAACTTAACGAACTGAACTAAGGCTGATTTCAGTGTCGTTCAGATTCGACCTACAAAACATCAGTGGGTGCATTTCAAAAATAAATTCATTGAGAGATAGTTATAAAATTCCAGGTGAAAATGAGTACTGCAGATGCTGGAGATCAGAGTCAAGATTAGAGTGGTGCTGGAAAAATACAGCCGGTCAGGCAGCATCTGAGGAGCAGGAGAATCGACGTTTCGAGCAAAAGCCCTTCATCAGGAAGGGCTTATAAAATTCTGATGATGCATCCAGACTGGCAAATTTGTTGCATTACTTTAACATGTTCTACTTTTCCTCCCTGTTCCATTCTTCACCTCCAAAATCACATGACATCAGGTTATAGTCCACCAGGTTTATTTGAAAGCACACCTGACGAAGGGACAGCACTCCGAAAGCTTGCGTGATTTCAAATGAACCTGTTGGACTATAACCTGGTGTTGTGTGACTTCTAACTTTACTCCATCCCAACACTGGCACCTCCACATCATTCTTCACTGCGACACTACACTGTACACTGGGTCAGCGGTATGGGGATGTTTCCTGAGTTTGTCCATGGGGTGTTGGTGTTCACCCTTGATTCTCTGCATGCCTGCTCCCAGGGGGACCTGTTCCTAAAACCCCTGCCATCTATCCCACCCAGTCCTTGTGTGGAGCTTTTGACCTCTTTCTGAAACAGCCATCGGACAGAACCCCTGGTTTCAGTGAAACTGAGCTCATGGTGACAGGTTGAGGTGTGAATTTACATCAAATTTACAGAGGAAGTCTGCAACTAGTTTCCTTTGAAGGAAAGGTCAAATAGGGATATGTTGAAGCATTTAAGCTACAGATAGAGCAAACGGAGGCCTGGAGGGACTGTCAGCACTATATTACAGGTAGGCCACAGCAAGATCAATAATTGGAAATTAGATATTCGGTTCACTGTCTTCAGAAACAGACCATGTTTACCTGTTCTGCATTTTGCTCCCATTCTTGCCCTGGCACCACAACCTTCTCTTGTTTGTCACAAAACACAGACAATGTTGGACAAATTCAGCAGCTCTGACAGCATCTGTGGAAAAGAAACAGAGTCAACATTTCAAATTCTTTGTCACTTGTTTGTATCTTGTTTACTTTCCTCTTATTTAATAGACTCATTCCCTCCCTCTTGGAGCCTCATTAACACTAATTTTACATCTATTTTTCTGTTTCTCCAAAACTAACAATTCGAGTGTCCCTGTCAAAGGTACGGGTCATTCTGCTATAATGCTGTAACGCGATTGATGAATTGAACACACTGTTTCTAAAGTGCAAACTTTTAAAGCTTGTGTTGGCTGCAACGCAATTACATCGTCAATACATTAAGCACTGGATGTAGGTTTGCTCCCTGAGCTGGAAGGTTCATTTTCAGACGTTTCATCACCATACTAGGTAACATCATCAGTGAGCCTCCGGACAAAGCACTGCTGATGATTCCTGCTTTCTATTTATATTTTTGGGTTTCTTTGGGTTGGTGATGTCATTTCCTGTGGTGATGTCATTTCCTATGGTGATGTCTTTTCCTGTTCTTTTTCTCAGGGGGTGGTAAACGGGGTCCAAGTCAATCTGTTTATTGATAGAGTTCCAGAACCTCAACCTGAGCTACAAATCTTCTCAAAACTCGCTAACATCAAGCACTGTTTCTAAAATGCGATTTTTCTACAATGCGGGGTTACACAAAGAACACAACCATTGCATTGTAGAAGAACTATCCATGTTAAAAAAACATTCTAATCCCGTTCAGTTCTGAGGAGGAAAATAACTGGATTCAAAATGTTAACTTTGTTTCCCTCTCCACAGACGCTGCCAGACTTACTGAATTTTTCCCGTAATCTTTGTGTTTCCTTCTACTCATTCAGTGCCTGGCTGTGGAGGGTATGGATTGTGAGTTTTGTTTCATATATGCTGTAAAACCTTGATTTTAACATCACCAAAGCCTATTCATGACATGGTTCTGTAGTCACATGTGCCAAGCCTGCCCTCCATCTTGATAAAGGGATGACATCACAGTACCTCTTGAAAGTAAGTTAAATAAAACAATGACCATTGAAGACAAGTGTCAGCTTATTAGAGCTTGAAAAGAGAAAATTGATTGAATCCTGAAGAAGAGTCAAACTGAGCAGGTGGACGTGATGGATTATCGATGGACTGTTAATCCAGAGACACAGGCGATGTTCTGGGGCCTGGGTTCAAATCCTGCCATAGCAGATGGGAATCTGAATTCAATAAAAACCTGGAAATAAGAGTCTAATGATGACCGTGAATCCATTATCGGAAAAACCCATCGGGTTCACTCATGCCCTTTAGGTAAGGAGACTGCCATCCTTATCTGGTCTGGCCTACATGTGACTCATACCCACAACAGTGGGGTTGACTCTTAACTACCCTCTAGGAAGGGTAATAAATGCTGACCAAGCCAGCGACACCCTCATCCTGTGAATGAATTAAAATAGATGTGGAGGTGCCTGTGTTTGACTGGGGTGGACAAGGTCATGAGTCACATGACACCAGGTTATAGTCCAACAGGTTTATTTGAAATCACAAGCTTTCGGAGCACTACCCCTTTGTCAGGTGTAGTGAAGGGAAGGGCACATGCACTGAATTTATAGGTAGAGAGATCAAAAGAACATACACCATCACACGTGAGGATACCACCCACCATGTGCATGGCAGGTGCTAATTGGACTTGGTCAATGTTGTCTATTTCATACACTACAGGCAAGAATGCCCCGAGGTATGGTACATTGGTGAGACCAAGCAGACACTACGAATGAATGGACACTGCCCAACAATTTCCAGTCAGGAATGTTCCCTCCCAGTGGGGGAACACTTTGGCACTCAAGGACCTTCAGCCTCCGATCTTCAGGTAAGCATCCTCCAAGGCGGCCTTTGAGATACACAACAACGCTGAATCACCGAGCAGTAGCTGATAGCCAAGTTCTGTTCCCACGAAGGTCTCAACTATGATCATGGGTTCATTTCCCGTTGCATGTAACCCCAGCACACTGTTCTGTATCTGTAAAATCTTCCTCACTGTCCTGATTTGATACCATCATCTTGATAAATTGTTATGATCTCTCTAACTTAATTTGTTTGTACAGTTTTGGATTAATTGTTACTTTGGTTAGACCCTCAGCATGTGACTCTTATATCTATCATGTTTTACCAGCCATTTTTAAGTTTATAAATTCATAAGATATAGGAACAGAATTAGGCCATTCAGCCCATCAAGTCTGCTCCACCATTCAATCATGGCTGATGTGCTCCTCACTCCCATTTTCCTGCCTTCTTCTCATATCCCTTCAACCCATTACCAATTAAAAATCTGTCTAGCTCCTCCTTAAATGTACTCACTGTCCCAGCATCCACCGCACCTTGGAGTAGGGAATTCCCACAAATTCACATCCTTCTGGGAGAAGTAGTTTCCCCTCAACTCTGTTTGAAATTTGCTGCCCCTCATCCTACGGCTATGGTCTCTTATTCTAGAATGCCCGACAAGAGGAAGCATCCATTCCATGTCTATTTTGTCCGCATGTTTTATCATCTTGAATACCTCAATTTGATCTCCCCTGATTCGAAAAAGTTCCCAAGAATACGGACCTAAACTGTACAATCTCTCTTCATATGACAATACCCTCATTTCTGGGGTCAATCTAGTGAATCTCCTCTGAACTACCTGCAATGCAGTTCTTTCCTCAAATAAGGGGACCAAAACTGTCCACAACACTCCAGCATGTTCTCACCAATAACTTGTATAGTTGCAGCAATACTTCTTTACTTTTATATTGTATTCCTTTAGCTATAAAAGCCAACATTCCATTTGCTTTCTTTATTATCTGTTGTACCTTCGTGCTAGTTTTCTGTGACTCATGAACGAGGACACCCAGATCCCTTTGCACCAGAGGACCCCGAAGTCTCTCTCCATTTAGACAATAGGTTGCCTTCCCGTTTTTCCAACCCAAATGCATGCCTCACACTTATCCACGTTAAACTCCATCTGCCACATTTTGACAAACTCTCCTCACCTATCTATATCCATTTGTAAGGTTCTTATTTCCTCATTGCAATTTGCCACTCTCCCTTGTTTTGTGGCATCTGCTATAGAGCCTTCTATTCCTGTATCCAAGCCATTAATGTGGATTGCAAATAGTTGGGGTCCAAGGACTGAACCCTGTGGCACCCCACTAATTACATCTTGCCATCCAGAAAAAAAATTATCCCAACTCTCTGTCTTTTGTTTGTCAGCCAGACATTTGCCCAAGCTAATAATCTCATGTGATCGAATCTTGTGGATTAATCTTTTGTGCAGCACCTTATCAAATACCTTCAAGTAGTCTGGATAAATTATATCTATTTGATCCCCATTATCTATTTTGCTTGTTACATCTTCAAAGAACTCTAGCAAATTCATCAAGCATGATTGGTCCTTCATAAAACCATATCAACTCTGATGGTTTGTCTCCAGCACCACCTTATTTTTAATTTTGTGTAATTATCTCTCTGCTTCAATTAATCGGATTATACATCATCCCTTCACTTGCTATTCAGCTGTTGACACTTTACTCACACGGTCTGACACTCTTGATCACCTGCAGAGGTCTATTATTCAGCCTATTGACACTCCACTCGCACCATTAGTACCATCTTTAGATCTCTCAGGCTATAAATTCTGAGTCTGTGTCCTTCCTTTCACTCTACCTGATGAAGGGGCAGTGCTCCGAAAGCTTGTGATTTCAAATAGACTTGTTGGCCTATGACCCAGTGTCATGTGACTTCTGACCTTGAATTAAAATAGAACTTGAAATGTTAACTCTGTTTTTCTCTCCGCACAGATGCTAACAGAGCTGTTAATTTTCTGAAACAGTCTCCGTGTCTGTTCCCCTTCTTAATACTAGGGTGATCTCTAATCAAATTAATGTCAGATGATGGAGCAGTAGCTAGGCCCTACATCCTCCCTGCTCTGTGGACTGAGAAAATGCAGAGAGACAGCAGGGATTCCACATGACTCCCTCTTACGTTGCCATGTTTGGATGGAATACTAGTCACGTTTGGGTGAAATAAAAGCAGACCCAGGGAAGTCAGTTGTCAATCATGCCACCCAGGCTGAATATTATGCTGGAACATGAACGTGTGTAAGGCCTGCATCAGCAAGCCAAACTAAAAACAGCTGATCAAAGCAATGGCTTAACTTTTCCCCTGATACACCTCATCGTGGGCTTTGAAAGAAAAATAGTTAATATGGAAACTGTACATCACTGTAATAGGTAACAAGTGAACATAATACCTATTGTACAGCAAGTGTAACCAGTTAATAAATGGTCTGTGAATGAGACCTACTGGTCTGAACGGTCAAAGGGAAACTTAGGTACCATCAGTTTATTCATTTCCAAGTATTATTGCCTTTATTTCACTGTTTCTGTTACCTTCTGGGGTAAACAGCTGTGTCTGCGTTTGTAAGAAGGAAAGAGAAGAAGAGAAACAACGTATATCCAACACTGAGTGGTGATACAGATGTGTTTGGGTTAATTCTGGCTGAAAGGTTAGCATCAATAGCCTGATAACAGTTTAGCAAAGGGATTGGCCCATTTTGTAGAGGCCTATATGTACCTTCTATCCTGTTCAGAATGGGTCACATTGATGGTGGTAAAGTTTTGCCTTAAGGCCGTTGTGTTGTAGTGCTTTTGTCCCTACCTCCAGGCCAGAGGATCCGGATTCCAATGCCCTGGAGGTGTGTCATAACATTGCGATCAGGTTGATTAAAATCACTCTATATATCGGGTTTCCCTACTGATGAGATCTTCCTATGCAAGTCGATGAGAAAGCAGCAAAGTGGGGTTGGTGGGGGTGGGGCGCAAATATCTTGCCTATGGCCGTTTAAATGGCTGTTAATTGGTTTTTGTGAGCCTCACCCACGAACATCTGAATGTTCAACTCCACCCCATCCCCTGGGGTAACTTCGACTTCTGATGCCTTAACTCCACCCTCCACCTCGCCCAAAAAAATCAAAGTAGTCAATTCATCATGAAAGCAACCAATGTGCGGGTTGAGGTCATGTGGGTCAGCCAGCTGGATAGCTCTTTCCTTCTTCCCTTGAGGTCCTCACTGTTCTCTTGGACTTCCATCACCCTGGCTCCAAGCGAAGTGAGCCATGTGAACTTGTACCCTCTGATTCTAATCCACTGCTTCCACACCAACATCCAAGCATCCGCCTGAGATTCCATTCCTCAAACACACCCAGTGACCAATGCTGGGAACGATCATGACTTCACATGCATCACGGCTAGTCCCAGTTTGCTCGATCTGATTCATTCTAATTCCCCATTCCCACGGCAACCTCAGCAGAATCATTCCAAAATATCTGCATGAGACCCTGAGGCAAAAATAGAGCATTGGTTCCCTGGCACTGGGTGACTAATGCCATTAACTAATTGCAAGCACTTTAAAGATCAAAACAGAAGTACTGCAATTTGGTTCAAGACAATAAGCAGAGCCACAGATACAGATTGAAATCAGACTTTTTCCTTTGAATAGACTTAAGCCTTTCCATGGCTCGCTCCCCACCTCAAAGATATGCTGCATCGTTAGGGCCAGTGTAAAGATGAATATCAGAGTTTTGACTCATTGAAGGAGTTTGCTTACAGTGTGGCTGTGTTTCTTCCATCAGCCAATAGCAGATTAAAAATCAAAGTAGTCAATTCATCGTGAAAGAAACCAATGTGCAGGTTGAGGTCATGTGGGTCAGCCAGCTGGATAGCTCTTTCCTTCTTCCCCTGAGGTCCTCACTGTTCTCTTAGACTTCCATCACCCGTGCTCCAAGCGAAGTGAGCCATGTGAACTTGTACCCTCTGATTCAAATCCACTGCTTCCACACCAACATCCAAGAATCCAAGTTATTCCTCTTGCTACCTGTTTGCACGATTTTTGTGATGGGATCTGAGAGTCTAATATGAATGGAAGGAACCTACAAATTGAAGCCAGATGAAAATAGATGAACTCCTGAATGGACAGCTCTGAGGCTCATATTGCATTGGACTCCAGGCTTCATCGTTAGTGAGTGAGGGAGCTGCGAACACCAAAGGACTTCCCTGGGTCATTTGCCATAGAAAGGAGACACTGAGATTAGCAGTAGTTCTCAGGTAAGTCCTTTAAAGACACTGGGAAAAGGACATCACTGGCAATGATTAAAGGATACCTACAGGGATGGGGAGAGGAGCTGTGATTTCAGAACTAGAAAGAAAACTTGTAGTGCTCCTGATTCCTCATGCAGGCAGGTATAGTTAACAACCTTACCTTGTCACTAGCAGCCATGCAAACATCAGTTGTTTGATGACAGTATCACAAATACAATCTTCACTGGTGTTGGTTGCCTCACGGTAAAATAATATTGTAGCAGGAACTCAAAAAGATATCAGAAACTTCCTTTGTATACAAAAATGATTTAGCATTTGTTTAGATATAGGAAACTGAAGCCTTTTTATTGTCACAAGGTAGAGGCTGCCTTTCCAAATAGCAATTGCTTTCCATTTTCTGTCATCTGGGAGTGAGCGAGAAATCTATTTATCGCCTGAAAATTATACCGTTTTCAACTGAATTTCTTAGCCATGCTTTGATAAATAGGTTCCAACTGGGCATCCATTTCAATTCCTTTGAACTTGAAAACATCTCTTTGTTGGAGCCCCTAGTCACTGTTAGTTGATACCATTGTAATATGACAACGCTGGGCATTTCCTGGCTAAGCGAAGAAACATAACAGCATTTATTCAGTCAGTTTCACTCTAAACATATACAATTGACCTAATGGGAGACAGTGAGGACTGCAGATGCTAGAGATCAGAGCTGAAAAATGTGTTGCTGGAAAAGCGCAGCAGGTCAGGCAGCATCCAAGGAGCAGGAGAATCAATGTTTCGGGCATAAGCCCTTCTTCAGGGATCTCCATTCCTGAAGAAGGGCTTATGCCCGAAACATCGATTCTCCTGCTCCTTGGATGCTGCCTGACCTGCTGCGCTTTTCCAGCAACTCATTTTTCAGCTCACAATTGATGTAATGTTTACCTAAACATGCTCCCAAGTCATCAATTGTCAAACAGTTATGTGTAAGGGTAATGGACATTAACTGGAAATTCACTTGTGTTGTGATATTAATGGGCAGACTGAAATTGTGCTTATTTAGTCAGGAGATTCATGTGTTTAAGATGCATCTCTGTAAGTTAAACACAATTGAGTAAGGTTTTAGCTCCAGTTCCACCCTTTGCATCCTGGCTTTTTGAACTAGAATACAAGTCACTTATTGACTTCAGTTCCAAACTTTCAATTTTTGGCTGTCCGCTCTCCATTATATTTTGGCAGCTATCAATCTTGTCATTTGGCTGAACATTAGTCCCGGTGGAACATTGACGCCATCCAATCCCAGCCATTCCCTTGTATGACTTCCATGTTTCCTCCCTCCAACGCAAAGGTTACAGATTTGAATATGTCTGGCAGGGAACATTTCCATCCATCATCAGACCTGCTTGAATGACGTTAAGCACAAATTGAGTTCTTTGCCAAAACTACTCATTACTCCAGGATCATACATGTAAGTAAAAGAAAAACTTCAGTGTTTTTCCCTCATTGTCAAAAATCATCTTAATATATTCACCTGAGCCTGCTCCCACCTCTGACCCATTTCAACTGGGCATTCATTTCAATTCCTTCTGACCCATTACCTCACACAGGAGTAATGAGCTCATAAGGTTCCATATCAAATATTGAAGACATTCTTTCAGATGCCTATACATCCACCATTCCCATGAAACCCTCAAGATAATGAAAGCCGAGCGGTGGACATTATCTGTGTGGACTAGCCAAGCATTCAATAAGGTTCCGCATGTTAGACTGGTTAGTAAGGTTGGATCATATAGGTTTCCGAGGGAGATAGTGAGGTTGAGAGTGTGCTGCTGGAAAAGCACAACAGGTCAGGCAGCAGCTGAGGAGCAGGCGAGTCGATGTTTTAGGCATAAGCCCTTCTTCAGGAATCAGAGGGAGATAACCAATTAAATATAATTGGCTTGAAAATAGGAGACAAAGGGTGGTGGTGGTTGAGGTTTGCTTTTCAGACTGGACGCCTGAGACTAGCGGTGTGCCACAAGGATCGATGCTGAGTCCACTGCTTTTCCTCATTTATATAAATGGTTTGGATGTGAATATAGGAGGCATAGTTATCAAGTTTGCAGATGACACCAAAATAAGTGTTCTAGTTGGCAGTGAAAAAGATTATCTCAGAGTATAAAGGGATCTTGATCAGATGGGCCAATGGGCCAAGGAGTTTAATTTGGGGTTTAATTTAAATAAATGTGATGTACTGCGTTTTGGTAAGGCAAATCAGGACAGCACCGAAACAATTCTTGGCAGGTGAAATAAATCCCATCACCAAGTCTCCATTTATTTACACGTGGAAAGTCTCATTTACCCTCAAAATTTAATTTCTCCTGCTTTTGGTCATCTTGTGTTGGTTTTTAGAACGTTGTCAATTCTCTGGCTTACCAATAATTTTTGCCACATTGTATTTTTTTATTCTTTCACATTGATAAGATCATTAAACTCCTTGACCAACCAAGAAAAAAGACTATCAGTAGAGCAGAAAAAGTGTCAAGGCAGCAGGAATTGAATATCATTGACCTGCCTAATGTTGAGGATGCAGGTTAGCTTGCTGAGCTGGTGGGTTGTTACGCACATGTTTTGTCACCGTACTATGTACTATCATCCGTGTGACTTCTGTGACACGTTGTTGTTCTATTCTGCTTGGTACTTATATGCCCTGGTCTGACTAGTTTGTTGAGGTGAATTAGAAGAGAAATTGTTTCAGGAAACAAGCTCAGACCTACAGTCATACAGTCATGCAGCATAGAAACAGACCCTTCAGTCCAAATCGACCATACCAACCAGACATCTGAAAATGGACTCATCCCATTTGCCAGCACATGGCCTATATCCCTCTAAAACCTTTCTATTCATTTACCCACTCAGATGCCTTTTAAATGCTGTAATTGTACCAGCCACCACCACTACCTCTGGCAGCCCATTCCAGACACGCACCACCCTCTGTGTGAAAAAGTTACTCCTCCAGTCCTTTTTAAATCCTTTCCCTAAACCTATGACCTCCAGCCTTGGACTTCCCTACCCTCGGAAAAAGATCTTGGCTATTCACCCTATCCATGCCCCTCATGATTTTATAAACCTCTATAATGTCACCCCTCAGCCTCCAAAACTCCAGGGAAAAACACCCCAGCCTATTCAACCTCTCTCTATAACTCAAACCCTCAAAAGCACGCTCCAGAAGAAATTCATTCTCAACTGTCATCTTTGACTTGGAGTAAACATTTCTGACATCATTGAATTGAATTGAATTGAATTTATTGTCATGTGTACTGAGGCACAGTGAAAAGCTTTGTCTTGCGAGCAATACAGGCAGATCACAGAGTTAAGTAGCATAGATAAGTAAATAACAGATAAACAGCGGCAAAAACAAAAACTCAGGTACAGGCAAATGTTAAGAGTTTGTGAGTCCATTCAGTATTCTAACAACAGTAGGGTAGAAACTGTTATGAAACCGGCTGGTGCGTGTGTTCAGGCTTCTGTACCTTCTCCCCCGTGATAGAGGTGTAGAAAAACATTGCCAGGATGGGATGGATCTTTGAGAATGCTGGCGGCCTTTCCTTGACAGTGGGCCTGGTAGATGGATTCTGTAGATGGGAGTTTGGCCTTTGTGATTGTCCGGGCCGAGTTCACCACTCTCTGTAACCGTCTCCGATCTTGCATGGTACAGTTGCCATACCAGGTAGTGATACATCCAGACAGAATGAACTCAATGGCGTACCTATAAAAGTTGGCTAGGATATTCACCGTCATGCTAAATTTCCTCAGCTACCTGAGAAAGAAGAGATGTTGTTGGGCCTTTGTAACCAGTGCGTCCACATGAAGAGTCCAAGAAAGCTTGTTGTGGATGACCACTCCCAGGAGCTTGACAATCTGCACTCGTTTCTGGATTAGTGGTGCTGGAAGAGCACAGCAGTTCAGGCAGCATCCGAGGACAGGCGAAATCCGAGGACAGGCAAAATCGACGTTTCGGGCAAAAGCCCTTCATCAGGAATAAAGGCAGAGAGCCTGAAGCGTGGAGAGATAAGTTAGGGGAGGGTGGGGGTGGGGAGAGAGTAGCATAGAGTACAATAGGTGAGTGGGGGAGGAGATGAAGGTGATAGGTCAGGGAGGAGAGGGTGGAGTGGATTGGTGGAAAAGGAGCTAGGCAGGTCGGACAAGTCTGGACAAGTCAAGGAGACAGTGTTGAGCTGGAGGTTAGAAACTAGGATGAGGTGGGGGAAGGGGAAATGAGGAAGCTGTTGAAGTCCACATTGATGCCCTGGGGTTGAAGTGTTCCGAGGCGGAAGATGAGGCATTCTTCCTCCATGCGTCTGGTGGTGAGGGAGCGGCGGTGGAGGAGGCCCAGCACCTCCATATCCTCGGCAGAGTGGGAGGGGGAGTTGAAATGTTGGACCACGGGGCGGTTTGGTTGATTGGTGCGGGTGTCTCGGAGATGTTCCCTGAAGCGCTCTGATCTCCGAGACACCCGCACCAATCAACCAAACCGCCCCGTGGCCCAACATTTCAACTCCCCCTCCCACTCACCAGGATGGTAAGCACTGCTTACTCAATGTGTCAGGGACCTGGGTTCAATTTCACCCTCAGGCAACAGTGTGGGTTTCCTCTGGTTTCCTTCCACATTCAAAAGATAGGTACGTTGAATAGATTGGTCACTCAAAATTACTGATAGTGTGCAGGTTCGGTGGATTAGCCATGGAAAGTGCAAGGTTATGGGATGGGTCTGGGTAAGATGCGCATTGGTGTGGATTTGATGGGCTGAATGGCCTTGTCCACAATGTGGGGATTCCATGATTTAGACCATTCATTGTTTAGTATTATTAGAATACTACTCATGTCTTCTCTCATGAAGACTGACGCAAAGTATTTATTTATTCATTCCTTCTAGTTATTGCTCCCCCATCATTATTTTACTTGTCCGTTTCTCTCAGAGGAATATATTCACTTTGGCCTCTTATTCTGATATATATGTTTACAGAAACTCCTTCTATCCTTTTATTTCCTGAAGAAGGGCTTATGCCCGAAACGTCGATTCTCCTTCTCCTTTGATGCTGCCTGACCTGCTGCGCTTTTCCAGCAACACATTTTTAAGATCCATTTTTTTACGCCTGATTAGTTTATCTTTGTGGGTTTTTTTTCTTTCTTTGTTTTTTTAGTCATCTTTAACTGTCTTTTAAAATGTTCCCACAACTCTGGTTTGCCACTAATCTTTGCCACATTCTTTTTCTTTCGATTTATTCTGCTACTTCACTTCCTTGGTGAGCCACAGTTGTTTTATTCCCTTTCTGGAGCCCTTCTTCCTCACTTGGAAGCATTTTAATTGTGAGTCACTAACTTTTTTTCAAATGTCTGCCCTCGTTCCTCAACTATCTCTTTGTTAAACTCTTTTTCCAGCCCACTCCAGCCTAATTCCTCTGTAACTAACCTTTAGCAATGCTGTTTCCAACCCAAGTTTCTCAGTCTTGACCTGAATGCTAAACTTTATCATGTTATGGTCACTCTTTCCTTGGGATCTTTTACTTCCACGCCAATAGCCCCATCCCAGTGTAGAATCCATGGTAGGAAAGGGAAATGATAAACACACAATGTAATCAAAATCTTACGTGAGTAAATGGCCAGAGTTGATGGCAGATGACAGTGTTTGAGAGATGCAGTATTCAATTAGTTGGAGATGGATTTGGAAAACCTGTTTATTGTCTTGGACGAAGTCAAGAGTTGGGCAGGCAGAGTCTAGGTAATGTCTCTGTGCCTAAGTTCAAAGATAAATCTCTCTGAATGGTCTGCTTTTTCGCTACAGTCTAGGCTGATCATTGGATACTCTAGTGCGGGACTGAAAAGGAGATGGGACTGGGAGGCTGGAGGTGTGGTGAGATGGTAGCGGTGGAGTAGGCAGTTCATCACTGTAGGCACCATCCATGGCATGAGATGTTAAACCAAGCCATGTTAATGTGTGCGTTAACTACTGTATATAAACATAATGCCATAGGATATCGAAGCAGGAATTCTCTGCCACTAAAACTGGTTGAGGCTCAGATAGTGAACATTTTCAAGAGGGAGTTAGGTATTGTTTATAAACAGGCATCACTATGAGTAGATTCGGCTCAAGAGGAAATCAATCCTTTCCTTTTCAGAAGGTTCTGCTATAACATGGTAGTTCCGTTCTTGTGTAATCCCGTGTTATAAGAAAGTCGCCTAATAGCAGCACCATTTAAACTAATGGGGTCAGAATTGCATTATAACCAATACATGCTTTAAAAAAGTTTGCGCTTTAGAAACAGTGCCCCCAATTCGTCAATCGCTTTACAGCGAATTTGCGTTGATGAAACACACATTATAGCAGAATGACCTGCACTGCAGATGGTGGGAAACTAAAATAAGAAAGTGCTGGAGAGACGCAGCAGGTCTGGCAGCATCTGTGGAGAGAGAAATGGGTTTAACATTTCGAGTCCAGTCTGACACTTCCTCGGAACCCGAATGCATTTTGGCTCTTAACCTCGCGTGGTCAGATCCCCCTCAATGCTCTTTGTGGCACTTCAATGTTCAGAAAATGTTCCCCTACACAGCTACAATGTGTGACTTTCAGAATAATTTGTTGCATTCCAAGATTCCAAGATGGCGGCAGTGACGGAGATGGCAGCTTTTGGCTCCTGAGCAAGGAGCTCAGCTGCTCATGGGCTCATGTGATGGGTCCTGTCACACCCACACGGCTTCATCGTTGTCTTTCCAGCTCGGAAATTCGGTCACGTTTTCTTTCTGGTTTCTTTCTGGTTGCTCGGGGCCCTCCGCTTGCGGAAGGCTGGAATCCCAGAGGTCACCGTTTTGGGAGCTGTGGTCTCAGGAGCCTTGATGAGTAGCTGCTGTTATCTTGTAAGTGGGACACACTGCTGTGACTCTGCAGTGGTGGTGGGAGGGAGTGACCTGTATAGATGTGAGACGGCATGCCAATCAAATTGGTTACTTATTCCTAAGTGATGTCAACATCTGTTGCAGTCATCCAGGCAAGTGGTCAGTATTCTATCACACTTGTGCCTTGATAAAAAGAGGGGCCAGGAGTTGAGTTACTTGCTGTAGGATTCTGAGCCTCTGATCTGCACGTGTAACCATAGTATTGATCGGACTGGTGCAGTTCTGTTTCTCAAAGAGTCATATAGTTACAGAAATGTACAGCATAGGAACAGGCCCTTCAGCCCACCATGTCAGTGCTGACCCACAAACACCAAACTACGTTAATCCCATTTACTTGCACTTGGTCCATAGCCCTACTATGTCCAGGCATTTGATGTGCTCACCCAGATACTTCTTAAACATTGCAAGAGTATCTGCCGCCACCACCCACTGGGCAGTGTCTTCCATATTCCTACCACCCTCTGGGTGAAAACAATTTCTTGCATCCCTTCTAAACCATTTAATGTTCACCTTGAACTTATGTCCTTTGGTCTGAGACACAGGGGGGAATGATTCTCCTGATCTACCCTGTCTGTGCCTCTCATAATTTTGTACACCTTGATCAGAGCCTCCCTCAGTCTCCTCCACTCCAGGGAAAACAAACCCAGTTTACCCAGTCTCTCCTCATAACCAAGGCTTTTCACCCCAGACGACATCCTGATGAATCTCCTCTGCACCCTCATCAGTGCAATCACATCTTTCCAATAATGTGATGGAGGATACTCTGGTCAATGATGCTTGTGGTGTTAATCGCAGGGGTTACAGTGGTGATAACACCCTTGGATATCAAGGGGACATAGGTTCAGTTCTCTGCTGTAGGATTAGATTAGATTAGATTAGATTACTTGCAGTGTGGAAACAGGCCTTTCGGCCTAACAAGTCCACACCGACCCTCCGAACAGCAACCCACTCAGACCCATTCCCCTACACTTACCCCTTCACCTAACTATATGTGCAATTTTTCAGCATGGCCAATTCACCTAACCTGCACATTTTTGGACTGTGGGAGGAAACCGGAGCACCCGGAGGAAACCCACACAGTCAGGGGTAGAATGTGCAAACTCCACACAGACAGTTGCCCGAGGCGGGAATTGAACCCAGGTCTCTGGCGCTGTGAGGCAGCAGTGCTAGATGAATAATGCCTGGCATTTGTGTTGCAAATGTATGGCTTGTCATTATTGCCAGCAGTCCGGATGTTTTCCTGGGCCTTGCTGCCTACTATGCTGGAGAACTGAAGAACATCTCATTTGATAGTTCTAGAAAGTCCTGAGGAAAGGCAGCAATGCTGGAGGTGCTGTTGTGTAAGATGCTACTGTTTTTATTCTGTGCGAAGTGTTATGGACCAGACTCAACACCCTTAAAATATATTCAGAAGATAGTCCAGACTTTAATGTCTGCTTATTTTAAAGGTGTCTAAGGTGTTACATTTCAGATGTAATTCGATTGGTCAAACTACTCCGTGTTAAGCAAAACATACTTTACTTTTACATGGCAGTTAAAATACAGACATTATGATTAGATTACTTACAGAGTGGAAACAGGCCCTTCGGCCCAACAAGTCCACACCGACCCGCAACCCACCCAGACCCATTCCCCTACATTTACCCCTTTACCTAACACCACAGGCAATTTAGCATGGCCAATTCACCTAATGTGCACATTTTTTTTGGAGTGTGAGAGGAAGCCCATGCTGACTTAGTGAGAACGTGTAAACTCCACGTCGCCTGAGGCAGGAATTGAACCCGGGTCACTGGTGCTATGAGGCAGCAGTGCTAACCTCTGTGGCACCGTGCCGCTCATAAAAATACAATAAAATAATTGGCTTAACTTTCAATGTAGTAACATCCCGTAAACACATCCTTGGCAAAATTCAGTAAAATAGGTTGTCTCACAGGCAATTCTCCAATGCAAGAGAAAAAAAATATTGAAAGAAAACTCAGAGAGAGAGAGAGAGAGAGTAACAGGGATAGATGCACTCTAGGGGAGCGTAACCCCGCCCATTCAGGCTGCTTCTATTGTTCCAACCTTAGGGGGGGCAAAAAACAAGGCGTCACAAGCTGTTCACTTTAGAGGCTTTGAAGAAACTGCTTTCCACCTCTGATCGCTACCTTTCTTCATACAAAAACAGACTAAATATATTTCTTAAAGTCATTGTATCATCGTAGAAGTTATTTAAAGAAACATTCAATAAGCATGCACGTGGGATTGGCCAGGAAGGAGAGAGGCATTTTGATCCAACACTTGCCTAAAAATGAAGGTTAGGCTTGGCTCATGTGACTTCGGAGTAATAATATGTAGAGACTTTGGTGATTTTAAAACCAAGGTTTAACAGAATATGTGAAATGGAACTCACAAATTACATCCTCCACAGCCAGACAGTGAATGAGCAGAAAGAAATACAAAGACCACTGCAGAAACTCAACAAGTTTGGCAGCATCTATGGAGAGAAAGACAGAGATAAAGCGTTGAGTCCAGTATGACATTTCCTCAGAACTGAAAGGGTTTGCAGAATGGAATTATTTCAAAGCAGACAAGGAACAAACTGAAATTGAGGCCCAGTGTAAAAGACAAAGGGATTGGTAATGGTGGTGATAGAGAAGAAATAGATGTAAAAAGTGTGTGAAATGTGAAAGGGAGAGAATGTGTCCTCTCTGTTGAGGGCAGTTTTCAACACTTTTCCAATCTGAAGAATTCCAATTGGACTTGAGACGTTAAGTCTCTTCCTCTCTCTCTCTGCAGATGTTGCCAGACCTGCTGAGTTTCTCCAGCAATCTCGTTTCTGATTTCCAGCAACCGCAGTAGTTTGCTTTTAATTGAATTAGCAGGTTTTGAACTGTGAATGTGACACTTGGAACTGCTCTATTCCTTTGTTGCTACCAGAATATATCGCTTACATTGAGCTCAGACCCTTCCTGATGTATTTTCACTTTAGTGAGCACATAGGAAATGAATTCCAGAAACCCCCTTCATGGAAAAACTAAATGTAGTCCACAGGAAGCATCAGATCATAATGTGAGAATGTTGACTCTCCAGAGACTCATGATGTCAAGGAATTATCTTGGGATGACCCGTGACTACAATTACTCCCTCGATCCCTGTACATCTGGTCAATACATTTGCTGAGGCTCCCTCTCAATTTCACAGGTTGTCTGTATCTCTTTCCTCTTTTTTGTTTCCGAACAGTTACAGAGCTGCTATTGCTACAGCACTGATTTCTCTTGCCTTCAATAGTTCATGTGAAGTAGCATGGGACTCTATGCCCTGGCCTGGGCCCTCACTCAATGTGGACTGCTCTTAAAGAAAAGTCAGGCATTGGGACCAGAGGGAATATGCTGAATCCACCACCGGGCCAATTCTCTAACAGGCAAATGTAATCCACCAGAAAATCAACTGCATTAAAATGTGCCCCATTCTCTCATCAGAATTCTCACCAGGCCAGGCTCTATACCAAGATGATAATCCCTTGTTGATAAGTTAACTTCAGGGTCAGAATCCTGAAGCTTCTTATTTAATAGCGGATGTGGGAGCATGTAAGATTTCTAAAGGTGAATACTGAGAGGATGTTTACCCTCATGGGAGCATCCAGGACCAGACAGTATAGTCTCAGCATAAAGGGGCACCAATTTCAGACAGAGGTGAGGAGGAATGTCTTCTTACAAGGGTTGTTATTCTTTGGAATCTTTGGCCACAGGGAGCCATGGGGCAGAATTCTTGTGTATATTTAAGATAGATTCGTGATCAGTCATACAATCATAGAATCCCTACAGTGTGGAAGCAGGCCATTTGGCCCATCAAGTCCACACTGACCTCTGAAGAGTATCCCACCTAGACCCACTCAATCCTCAGAGCCCTGCATTTTCCATGGCCAATCCACCCTAACCTGCATACCTTTTGATGTGGGAGGAAACTGGAGCACCCGGAGGAAACCCACGCAGACACGGGAAGAATGTGCAAACTCCACACAGACAGTCGCTCAAGGTTGGAATCGAACATAAGACCTTAATGCTGTGAGGTGGAAATGCCAACCGCTGAGCCACTGTACCGCACTATCGGGGAAACAATGGTTATGGGGAAAGGGCAGGGAAATGGACATGAGGAATGTCGGACCACTCATGATCCCAATGAATGCTAGAGCAGGCTCGATGGCCTGAACAGCCTACTCCTGTTCCTTTTCCTAATGGTCTTTTATGGTGTGTGCACTCTGGTTCATGGAGGTGGTTCATCACCACCATCATTACCAACACCTTCTCAAGGTCAAGTAGGAAGTGATTTTCAAAACCTGCCTCATCAGTGATGCCCACATTCAGAGAATGAACTTTGCAGAGAATGCTTATTAAAAGTTGAATAATTACTGAGAATTTCACCCAAACTGGATGAACTTTTATGAGTTTGCATCTTCTGCTAATTTTCTGCTAATCTCTGTGGAGACTGAGTGGAGTGGATTTTGGGCAATCCAAGATGGAGTACAGGCAAATATCGCGAGTGTAAGAGCTGCTCCTTTTTTTGAGATATTTTCATAACCGATTTCCTCAAATTCCAGGAGCACTAATTACTGTTTTATAATTTGTTGCATTATTTTGGAACTTTGTGTAGAAAAAGATCAACAATAACGACATTTAAAAGTCATCTGGATGAATAAGAAGGGTTTAGAGTGACATGAGCCAAACACTGACAAATAGGACTAGATTAATTTCAGATATCGGGTCGGCATGGACAAATTGGACCGAAGGGTCTGTTTCCTTGCTATACATTTCTATGACTCTATGGTTCTAGGTGACTGATTGTCACTCCAACCAATGAGAGCTCTCGACTGGGAGCGGGCAATTGGCTAAATTGACCTTTTGACCATTAGATCAACTATGTGAGCCTAGAGGTCCCAGAATTGGTCAAAGTTTTACTTCTTAATGCCATTTGGAGCAAAAACAAACCATGAATCAACTGAAAAATGCTCTTTAACGTTAATTACTAAGAAAACAATGGGGATTCTTTTTGCAATTATTGCTATGGGAACAGGGACAGCAAAAGAAAACCAGAAATGTATCCAAATATTTATAATAACAGGTTCTTTGTTTACAGAATAGATTGAAAGTATTTATACGTCAATCAGGTTTGTATTCATCCAGGGTGGCAAGTATTATCTACAACAGATGGGCAAGCCCCTGCTAATTGGTCAGCTTATGGATGCGTGCAGAACTAATGGGCATATCGAAATCATTTCCACTGTCACTTTCAATTGAATCCAAAATACAACAGAAGTATAGAAGTATCAGTGGATTTTAGACCGAACAATGGATGATGAAGTTTCAGACTTTGGAAATCCCAAATCAATTTTTTTTTTAAAAGTAATGATTGCCAAAGAGAGCTAACAAATTATTCATTTTGTGTTGCCCAAGAAACCCAGAAATAATTCCCCCAGCGCAAGCGATAAAATATTTCATCTTTATAACTGACTGAGTGGAGTTTTTTATTTTATCAGAATGTTGAATCCTTGCGGTACAGAAAAACTCTCTCTGGTCAATCATGTTTCTGCCTGCGCTTTTGAAGTGTTGCTCAGTCTCCCTTCCTTGCCCCACAGCACATTTTATTCCTTCAAGTATTTATCCAATTTTCTTTTGGAAGATCGAATAGCTGGTGAAATGCGTAACTATGATGGTTTCTCTACACTCCTCCCCTTTCTCTATCACTGTTGCTGTTGTTTTTTGATAAATGCACATTGAATCTCGAACTATCATTGAACAAATAGACATCACAGTTTAATGACTTACTTGACAGATACACTTGGCAGTCTATATACAGATCTGTATCATGCTTTTTCTCTTGTCCGACAGTTGTCATTCACTCTCTCCTCTCCTTGTGCTTTCACATCTTACAAAGGTGCTGGTCTTCTCTGCGTTATTCCTTTACAGCAACTTGTTCCATTTTCTTCTGCCACAAGTAATATCCGAGAGAAACTTGGACCAATTCTCACATAAGATCCACTGTCAAACAATTCCGATAGCAGTTAGTGTTACAATTCACTGGGCAGCCCTGGAAGTCAAGCCCTGCTGGTCCCGAAGTAGTCACAAAAGTCAAAGATTTTTTTAGAAGGAAATCCTCAAAATCCCCAAAGTAGCTGATTTTCAGACTCAGGTTCATTGTGAGCACGGATCAGGTGTCTGTATCTAACAAGAATCACTATTCATCGCAGGTTATTAAATCCTGATAAACAATTAACTTAAATTCAGCAAACTTACAAATTAAAACGCTAAACCTCTTATGAACTCCACTTTACACACACACACACACAGACACACACACACATACACACACACACATACACACACACACATACACACAGACACACACACACAGACAAACAAACAGAAACAGAAAGAAAAAATATATAGGTGCTACACTCTATATAATAAATGATTCTTTACAATTACAAGCTGACTCACCCAGTTGACTTCCCCATGACTAACTGTGATGAATGGCTAAACATAATTATTAGTTAAAAATCATACAACACCAGGTTATAGTCCAATAGGTTTATTTGGAAGTAAAGGCTTTTGAAACGCTGCTCCACCTGATGAAGGAGCGATACTCCAAAAGCTAGTGTTTCCAAGTAAATCTGTTGGACTATAACCTGGTGTTGTGTGATTTTTAACATTGTCCACCCCAGTCTAATGTCGGCTCCTCCAAATCATAATTATTAGGATTGACTTTCATTCCTATTGAAAAAAGTGCAATGATTGCCAGTTTCATCTTGGTTTGGGAAGTACAGATTGGTGTGGGAAGCTGACCAGGAAGAACTAACATGCTTCTCACTGCCATCTGCAATATTGATAGATTTTTTTCTTTGGAGGAGATTTTACAACTGATCTACATTCAGAAATTAGATTACTGCAATGTAAGGAATTTGGCCTTCAATTTCAGAGGCATTACCAGTGGCAAGTGAATATCATGCTAAATTAAGAGCTCTTGTGGAGCACTGCTGGTGTCCCTAGCAATGTACAGAAGAAGGGTCACTCAACTCAAAATGTCAACTCTGTTTTCTCTCCATAGATGCTGTCAGACCTGCAGAGTTTCTCCAGCCATTTCTGCTTTTGTTTGTTTTTCAACTAACATTCAAGTCCCACCTGCTCCTGAGGAGAGTAATAACATTTCTGAAGGGGGAGACAATAACCGAGAGTTATTATCACTGGACTGTAAATCCAGAAACTCAGGTAATGTTGGGGACCCAGGTTTGAATCCTGCCACGGCAGATGGTGGAATTTGAATTCAATAAAAATCTGGAATTAAGGATCTCATGATGACCATTATTGGAAAACCCATCTGAGTCTCTGATGTCCTTTAAGAAAGGAAACTGCCATCCTTACTTGGTCTGGCCTACATGTGACACCAGATCCGCAGTAGTGTGATTGACTCTTAACTACCCTCTGGGATGGGCAATAAATGCTGACCTGGCCAGCAATGCCCTCAACCCCCATGAATGATTTTTTAGAAAGGCACATTAGAAAGTATTTACAGTGTGATTTTAATCATAAATGTTAATATATACAGATGCTCAAGAGGCGAATGAGAGCTGGGTCTTACATTGACATTGGGTTTGACAATTTTCCATTAACATCTCGTAGGACAAGGGCAGCAGATACATGGCAGCACCACCCCTTGCAAGTTCCCCTCCAAGCCACTCACCATAATGACTTGGAAATATATCACTGTTACTTCACTGTCACTGAGTCAAAAATCTCAGAATTCCCTCCCCAACAGCCATTGTGGGTCTATTTATAGCACATGGACTGCAGCAGTTTCAGAGCCACGTGGAAGAGTTGGACTGGGGTTAACAAAGTCAAAAATCACATGACACCGGGTTATAGTCGAAACGTTTATTTGAAAACACAAGCTCTCGGAGCCCAGCTCCTTCTTCAGCACTAGTGAAGGATGATATATTGGAAATAGAATTTATAAGTGAAACCAAAGGGTCATTCACCAATGTGAATGTAATGAACACACCTCGACGGCTGTTAAGTATTTGAATGGGTTCCCGCCGCCATCTTCTTCAGAGTTAATAGGGACATGGAACAAACACTGGCCCAGCCAATGACACCCGCATACCACGAACAAAAGAAACAATCCACATCTTCTCTGTGGATTGTTCTGTTGGAAGTTGACCCTGGAGCAGCGCTTCATGTTTTTTGCATTGGCTCTGTGATTGGGTTGTGTAGCCTTTTGATTGCTTCATGTCCATGTATTCATTTACGTTTTTTTTTATTTTAGTAACAGCACTACATCAAATTTTCCAAGGGCTTTTTGCATTCAGCTATGAGCTTCCGAGGTAAGGTTTGCCAGTCGACAGCAAGAGCTATGACCCGCTTCATCTGAGTTCAATATGGCTTAAAACACAAGAGAAATAAATGGGATGCCAGTCCAAGGCAGCCGTCTCCAGCTTGAAATAACTATGACTTTTTTGTTGTAAAGCCAGAATTTGTGTTTTGCAATCTCTTCAATACACCAGTGAAATGATACTTAGACTTAAGCCAAATGTAATGGTGGAGTTGCTGCTATGATATATGATTAGTAATCCAGAATAGTAGACTTAAAGTTCAAAAAAATATGAATTCAAATTTCATTACATCAACTGATAACTTGAAAAATCAATTGCCACTCAGTAAAATCCTAATCAATGACATTTAGGGGATAAAACCTAATGTCCACAAGTCTGAATAATACATTACTCCAATTTCTGGTCAACTCTTGGCTGCTGTCAAGTATCTTAACAAAGTATCCCTGCATTAAAATGCTACAACAACAACTTGTATTCATATAGCACCTCTAATGTAATAAGGTGTCCCAAAGGCAATTAAAAAATAAAATATGACACACAGTCACTTGAAAGAATATTAGCTTAGTCAAATCGTTTTAAGGAATATGCGAAGAGAGAAAGTTAAGATGCAGAGATGGTCAGTTTCAGGGAGGGGCTACATGATTGGGGGCAGCATGGTGGCTCAGTGATTAGCACTGCTGCCTCACAGCGCCAGAAACCTGGATTCAATTCCTGCCTTGGGCGACTGTCTGTGTGGAGCTTGCACGTTCTCCCCATGTCTGTGTGGGTTTCCTCCGGGTGCTCCAGTTTCCTCCCACAGTCCAAAAATGTGCAGGTAAGGTGGGTTGGCCATGCTAAATTGTTTCATAGTGTGCAGGCTAGATGGATTAGCCATGGGAAATGCAGGTTTACAGCGATACGGTAGGGGAGCTGGGTCTTGGTGGGATGATCTTCAGGGGGTCAATGTGGACTCGATGGGCTGAATGGCCTGCTTCCACACTGTGGGGATGCAGTGATTCCATGACTGTGGAACCCAGGCAACCAACGGCATAGCCAATTGTGGAGATGTTCAAACTAGAAGGCCAGAATTAGAGGAACACAGATATCTTGGAGAGATGTGTGGCTAGAGAAGATTACAGAGATCAGGAGGGGTGAGGTCATAGAGTCACAGAGATGTACAGCACAGAAACAGACCCTTTGGTTCAACTCGTCCATGCCAACCAGATATCCTTAATTAACGCAGTCCCATTTGCCAGCATTTAATCCATATCCCACTAAACCTTTCCTATTCATGTACCCATCCAGATAGCAAAAAGAAAGGCACTAGGTCTGATGACCGGCTACCAGGATGGAATTTAATGAAGGCTGATGTTTGATAGACTAATGCAAAAATAAACTTGGATGATCTTTAGTGAGCCATTGAGGGAAAGGATTTTCAGTTTTGTGAGCACGGGACAAGTGTGAATGAAGGATGAGCTTTGTGATGTGAATGGAATGATGAACTTTGCCAGGCTGCCTAAAGGGATATAAAGCATAGTCGGATGTTTTTCGGTGAAAGTGAGTTCCGAAGAGTTATACTAGACTTGAAATATTAGCTCTGTTTCTCCCTCCACAGAACCTGCTGAGTTTCTGTTTTTGTTGAAGGATGTTCTTCGGTGGGCTGGTCAATGAATGACAGAGTGTGAGTGGCATATGATGCAATACATTATCTACCAGTCTGTATTCACTGGCTATGCCTACATGCATGTCACTTGGCTGAGGCAAGCTGGGAATTAGCATCATTGGACAAATAAAAAAATTCAAGTCTGTTCAAATGTGGAACCTATTTCAGTTTGAATCCGAGTAATAGACAGCATCTGAACACCTTGATTAAATTATATCTTCGTGTTCAGTGCCAGAAATTGTGAAATTCTGGCTTTCTGGGTCTGAGTGTGAAGCCATAATGCAATAACTTCATATACTCCACTCAATTACTCTCACTGGGAATTCAATCATCCATCTTTTCACTCGTTTGAGTAAATCACTTAGCCCACATCCTCTTGTAATGTATAGGGCATACATTTGCCGAAAATAATGGAACTTATAACCCATTTTCTCTACAAGATTGCTTGCATAAGGGAAATATTACAATTAGGACATTAAGTTCCTCCTTTCTATCTCTGGAGTTTACAACTCGTCTGCAGTTCAGATGATTTAAAAGTCTTCTGCTTTTTGAGCTGTGTTGCAATAAACCCCACGGATGCTTTTTTTAAACTTTCTTCTTGAAAAACAATCACATTTCTATTCAATCCTGGCAGAACTGAATGAGTCTTGTCATAAATTTCCTCATCTGAGTACATTTGTACTGACTCTAATCCAACTGTTCAAAAACCACAATGTCCCAAAATCGAACATTTTTTTAAAAGCAGTGATAAAGGAATTTCAATTATTATTAGGTGAGGAAAATAGTGATGCTGGAAATAGCAACCAATGCACAATATTTCTCCAGTGGCTGACATGATTACTTTTTTTGAAAATGCCACGAACTACATTGATGAGGATAGTGCTTTTGGTGTTGTGTAAATGAACGTCAGGAAGGCTTTTCACAAGGTCCCACATGGAAGGCTGGTCCAAAATGTAAGAACTTGTGGGATCTATGGCAAGTTATCAAATGGAATCCAATTTAGCTGGCAAACAGGAGGTAAGGGTGATGGTGGAGGGTTGTTTTTGTAACTGGAAGCCTGTGAGAGCTGTTACCACAGGAATGGATACAAAAGTTGGTGCTGTTTTTAATGATGAGGAGAATGATCTCACCTGCAGTCTCATATTAATCAGCTGGCAAATTGGGCAGATGGAATTTAATCCTGATAAGTGTGAGGTGATGCATTTTAGGAGGTCTCTAAGGGCATGATAAACACAGTGAATGACAGGTCACAAGGGAGTACTGAGGAACAAGGGGACCTTGATATACAAGTCTATAGACACCTGAAGGTTGTCAGCACAAGTAGACAGGGAAGAAGGTATATGGAATGCTTGCCTTCATTAACATGGATGTAGAATTTAGGAGCAAGGAATTCTTGTTACAACATTCTGAAACATTGATTAGGCCATAGATGGAATCCTGTGTGCAGTTCTGGTGGTCATGTTGTCAGAAAGATGGGACTGCACTGAAGAAGGTGCAGAGGAGATTCACCAGGATGTTGCCTGGATGAAAGGTTTCAGTTATGAGGTGGAACTGGATAGGTTGGGTTTGTTTTCCCTGGAGCAGAGGAGCCTGTGGGTGGATCAGTTTGAGATACACAAAATTATAAAAGCTATAGACTGAGTAGATTATGAGACTCTCTTCCCCATGGCAGATGTGTCTAAACCCACAGGCCATAAGTTTATGGGGATCTGAGAAATAACGTTCATCCAAAGTTTGGTAGAAAAATGGAAGGTAGTACCTGAGAGGGTGGTGGAGTGGTGGAGGCAGACATTCTGACAACATTGAAGAAGCACTTAAAATGTCAGGGCACAGTGGGCTATGGACCAAGTGCAGGTAAATGGGATTAGTGTAGAATTAGAATTCCTGCAGTTGGGAAATAGGCAATTGGGTCCAACATGTCCACACAGACCCTCCAAAGAGTAACCCATCCAGACCCATTCCCCTACACTTACCCTGAACCTACATATCCCTGAACACTATGGGCAATTTAGCATGACCAATTCACTTAATCTACACATCTTTGGATTGTGGGAGGAAACCAGAGCACACCCACGCAGACATAAGGAAACCATGCAAACTCCACAGTGATGGTCACCTGAGGTTGGAATTGAACCTGTGTCCTGGTGCTGTGAGGCAGCAGTGTTAACCACTGAGCCACCGCGTTGCCCTACTTTGGTGTAGTTTGGTCAACATACACATGGTGGGCCAAAAGGCCTATTTCTATGCCGTATGACTCAATGAATCTATGGCAACAAAACAATGACTGAAAAGAATGACCATTCAGCTCATTTCCATTCATCTTTCCAGAGAGATCCAAAACTTTACTGTTTCATTGCAGCTTTCCAGTGTTCCTTAAATATTTCTCAGTTTGGCCTCCACTCTGTTTATTGAATGTTATTCCATTTGTCACTCACAGATCTGAGGTAGCTTTGCTGTTAGACAATGGTGCAATGTGAATTGACTACCCAGATTGCACCCTGCCTGATTTCACTCTTACATTGATTTTAATGGAGATAGAAATATATTTAAGTATGAGTCAAGAGTGTGGTGCTGGAAAAGCACAGAATGTCAGGCAGCTTCCGAGGAGCAGGAAATCGACGTTTCGGGCAAAAGCCCTTCATCATTTTCCTCCTTGGATGCTGCCTGACCTGCTGTGCTTTGCCAGCACCACACTCTTGTCTCTAATCTCCAGCATCTGCAGTACTCACTTTCACCCTGTATTTAAATATGCCATTATGTAAAAATTCAAACTACCCATCAAGCCATGAAGAATGTCCTGATGTCAGTCCTCAATTTGGAACTGGTTTGAACCTCTTCCCCCATATTCTCACTTGCATTTGAGCATAAAGTACCTCAAAAGCTCATAAGAACATAAGAACTAGGAGCATGAGTGTGTCATTCAGCCCGTCCAGCCTGTTCCACTGTTTATTACAATCATGGCTGCTCTTGTCTCAGCCTCAACTTCACTTTCCTGCCTGCTTTCCATCACCCTTCAACCTGTTACTAATTCAAAATCTGTCCATCTGCTTCTTAAATTTACTCAATGCCCCAGCATCCACCATATTCTGGGGGGGGAGTGAATTCCACAGATTTACAAACCTTTGAGAGAAATAATTTCTCCTCATCTCTACTTTAAATACCCTTTATCCGAAAACTATGATCTCTCATTCTAGAATGTCCAACGTGAGGAAACATCATCTCTACGTCTATTTTGTCAATCCCCTTTAACATCTTATACACCTCAATCTTTAAAACACAGTGAGTATAGGCCTTAACTGTTTAAACTCTCTTCCTAAGACAGCTTCTTCATTTCCAGAGTCAAGCTTAGGCAGCTCAGAAATCTAGCTAGAAGACTGAAAGAAACACTTACTCACTTTTTCCTGGTATCTTTCATCAAGGATTTTGCTTTGTAGTTCTTCTCGAAACAGAATCCAGGTCATCAAAGTCTCTCTTTTCTTGTGTTCTTTTAATGAAGTAATGTTGTGCATGGAATGTTTTATGTTCCCAGGAATGTTGAATTGTTTGTTTTCAGAATAGTTTGCATGGTGGGATCCTTCTCAAGTTTGCAGCATTTATTCTAATGTACATTGTGTCTGCTGGCAACTGTTTGTAGGAGCATAGTTCAGCTGGATACTGCTAGAATGAGCTCATCTTGTTGACCTTAACTAAATGGAAATAGAGCTGAGCTTCACAGTAACTATCCTTCCTTATAGTGACATTGGAACAGGGGTTGGTTAATCAGACCATTCTCGACCTTATTAGATCATAGACAATCCACAGCTGAATTCTACTTTACCGACTCTTTTCTTTAACACTCATACCTGATTAAAGATCTGTCAATCTCAGTGTTGACATTTTCAATTAAACCCTCAGATTCATCCATGTTTTGTGAGACAATTCCATATTTACAATAAACACAATATGTGTTTTTATCCTCAGCATCACCCCCAATTGTGACTGCCCCAACAGAGAAAACACCACATTCAAATCAACCCTTAATCTGCCATACACAAGCAGTTTGGTGACTTCAACACACCATCAACGTCAAAGACCAAGGGGAGTCTGAAGTTGTGTTTCTTCCTGTACTGATAGAAGAAATGCAAACTAATCATTGAGTAGTCAAATTGCCTTTATTGTTCTCTCCACTATCCTAACCAACCAGCAATTGCCATTTGTAATCACCTAGCTGTCAATGTTAGAAAACCAAAGCACTCATTACTGACTTTCAGCAGGATGTTACTCATGCCCCTTCCTACACACTAACAGCACACAGGTGGAATGAGTGGAGAGTGTCAAGCTCCTGGGAGTGGTCATCCACAACAAGCTTTCTTGGACTCTTCATGTGGACGCACTGGTTACAAAGACCCAACAACGTCTCTTCTTCCTCGGGCAGCTGAGGAAATTTGGCATGGCACCTTTTATAGGTGCACCATCGAGAGCACTCTGTCTGGATGCATCACTATCTGGTATGGCAACTGTACCATTCAAGATCGGAGACGGTTACAGAGAGTGGTGAACTCGGCCCAGACAATCACAAAGGCCAAACTCCCATCTGTAGAATCCATCTATCAGGCCCGCTGTCAAGGAAAGGCCGCCAGCGTTCTCAAAGATCCATCCCACCCTGGCAATGTTTTTCTACAACCTCTACCATCGGGGAGAAGGTACAGAAACCTGAACACACGCACCAGCCGGTTTCAAAACAGTTTCTACCCTACTGTTGTTAGAATACTGAATGGACTCACAAACTCTTAACATTTGCCTGTACCTGTGTTTTTGCTTTTGCCACTGTTTATCTATTATTTACTATTTAAGCTACTTAACTCTGTGATCTGCCTGTATTGCTCACAAGACAAAGCTTTTCACTGTGCCTCGGCACACATGACAATAAATTCAATTCAATCTAAATCAATTCAATTGTAAGATCCATAACTCTACCAATTTCTCTCAACTTGTGATCAAGAGTGCACTCCTGGGTACCTTCTGGCCAAATTACAATTTGGGAAGCAAACAATACTCTTGCTCTTTCTTTTTCTCACAAAACCATTAGTAACTCTAGTTTAAGTTACTGCTATTGATTTTCTGGTAATTAAATTTGCCAAGCAGAAAGTTGGCACAGCATATTCTCTTGGCTGACAATGCTCAATTTTTATTTTGTTGGGCACTGCCCATGTTGAGTAAGGACCCATACCAGGATAACTAGTCCCATGGTATTGAGGCTGACACTTATAAAATAATGACAACATCTCAGCAGATCAAAAGGTATGGGAAGAAAGCGGGTGATGACCAGCCATGAGGATATTGAATGGCAAAGCAGGCTCAGAGGGCTGAATGGTCTATCCCACTCCTATTTTCTCTGTAAGGGTCTCTGAAGTACTAACAAACAGAATTGATCAAAATGCAAGCAGGAGCTCAGAGCCATCCCCGGAAGTCGAATGGATGGAAGGTTGTAAGAAAATCAGAAAAGGTCAAAGTCATTCAGTTCCTTGAGCTGATGAACTAAATCAGGTCAGACTCTATATAAGAGCCAAAAGAAGGTGGAACAGGAGTAGGCCATTTGGCCCCTCGACTCTGATCCGTCTTTCTATAGGATCATGGCCGATTCGACACTCCTCACATCCACTTTCCTGCCCTTTTCCCGACTGATCAAGAATCTCTCTATCTCAGCTTTAAACGTACATCAGGACTGTACCCCCACGACTCTCCCTGTGGCAAGGAATTCCAAAGACTCACAACCCTCCGAGAGAAGAAATTCCTCCCAACCTCAGTCTTAAATTGACTCCCCTTTATTCAGAGACTGTACCCTCTGGTCCGAGTTTCTCCCCATGAGGGGAAACACCCTCTCAGTATTGATCCTGTCAAGACCCTGAAGAATCCTGTATGTTTCAATGAGATTACCTCACGTTCTTCCAAACTTCAGTGTGTAGAATCCTAACCTGTTTAACCTTAACTCAGAAGACAAACCTTCCGTACTAGGGATCATCCCAGTGAACCTTAATAGAATTATGAATGAATATATAGGATGATAGAGATTTATGTTTATAATAAAATAGAATTACATTTATAATAACATTTTATCTAACTTATTTTGCTATACATCTAATGACTGTTCAGTAATTTGGAAACATCAATTGTAGGAGAAAAGAATTTCTACTTTGTTTCTAAGTGATGTCTGAATTCCGTCCAATTCCTGAACTGCTCTTGGTTCTGGTTTTAATTGACCATGATGTCGTTTCATTCTTGGTTTCCCACCAGAGGAAATAATTATCTGCATCTATCTTGTTGAATACATTAATCATTATAAATATCTTGATTTCGATTGCTCCTCAACCCTGTAAGCCACAATGTACACCAGCCTGGTTCATGCTTTCAGTTCAGATCATTCAATGCTTTAGGTCCTGGTGAACCAACATTTCACCTGCTCCTCAGGCCAACGTTTCATTCCTGACGGGCAGTATCCGAAACTGAACACAGCAACCAATTGTGAAATATAATTGAGAGGAAATATCATCCCCGGAATTGCAAAGTGGTGCTGTAGGGGAAATAGGAAATTTGTAAGTGGATAATTTGAAAACAGTGAACATGTTACTGAAGCAAAACACATTGTGGTCCATTTAATGTTACATGCTGCTGGTTGATATAATTGAGGGACTAATGCTCTCGGCTGATACCTGGGAGTAGATTTTGAAAATGAACTAGCACCAGCTTGGCCTGGTTAATAACCTGCTAAATGATTCCTTACTCCTATCTTAATCAGAGATTAGATTCCCTACAGTATAGAAACAGGCCCTTAGGCCCAACAAGTCCACACACGGCCCTCCGCAGAGTAACCCACCCCCATATTTACCCCCGACTAATGCACCTAACACAATGGGCAATTTAGCACGGCCAATTCACCTGACCTACACATCTTTGGATTGTGGGAGGAAACCCACCAGATACGGGGAGAATGTACAAACTCCACACAGACAGTCACCCGAGGCCGGAATCAAACCCAGGTCCCTGGTGCTGTGAGGCAGCAGTGTTAACCACTGAGCTACCACACTGCTCCAATTCAGGTCAGGAAGTGGATGGAATTCAGGCATCACTTAGAAACAAAATAGAAATTCTTTTCCCTGCAAGGCTGGATGAATTGATGTTTCCAGATGGTAGTAGCTATTGTATGTTCTCCTGTGCTTTGTCGCATTTCAAGTTGAAATGATGCTGACTGCGAGAGTAACAATTCTCTCCCGTTACATGGCATAGAGTTTCACACCAGGCCCATCAACAAGATAACTGGGCAACAGTCTGACTGATCACTTTGTTATCACTTGACATTGCATCCGTTCCATCAATTAGAATTCGATTTAGGATGAGTTTTATTGTCACATGTACTCAAAAGAGTGCAGTGAGAAAATGTACAGGTCAAAGCTTACGGTGCCAACTGAGGTACAGAGGTCCCTAAGGACAGATTCTTCAGTTACAGTTCCTGGCAAAATAGAGAAGTAAAAAAAATCCAGCATTTCAGATTTTAGGAATAGATTAGAAAATGGAGAGAAGAAAGATTCAGTCTAACAGTCATCCAGACCCAGATCCACCTAACCTCTGGGCCTAGGCTCTGGAAGCGCCTGGGAGTTCAGGAGGCCTAGAAATTGCTCTGGTATCACTTCGAGACCAGAGCTCCACGCCGAGGTCATGCCAGGTGAAGGGACTGGCATGTAGCACCAGAAGACCACCACGCTGGGCTGCTGGGAGATCACCATGCCAGTCCAGCAGAATGCCATACCATGCTGAGACACTGCTATGCCAGGCAAAGACATGGCCACACTGGGCCAAGATACAGCCACATCAGGCCGAGCCACCACTATGCCAGTCCAAGAGGATGCCATGCAGATCCAAGACAATCACCACACTGGCTGAGACACCATCACACCAGGCCAAGACACCTCTATGCCAGGACAAGACACCGACAAACCGGGCCAAGATACTACAATGCCAGTCCAAGAGTTCCCATGCCAGGCAAAGACACTGCCACACGGGGCCAAGACACCGCTATGCCACCACGCCAGGCCTATGCTGAGGCCGGGGCTTCCGCGGCTGAAAGTAACATCATCATGCAAAAACACAGGAATAAGGAATGTATAAAGGCCACTCAGCCCCTCAAGTCTATCTGCCTGATCTAATTGTGATCTAATATCCACTTTCCAAGGCTGCCATAACCCGTGA
Source organism: Chiloscyllium plagiosum (assembly GCF_004010195.1). NCBI lineage: Eukaryota > Metazoa > Chordata > Chondrichthyes > Orectolobiformes > Hemiscylliidae > Chiloscyllium > Chiloscyllium plagiosum. Next base: position 6,292,284 of record NC_057718.1, on the reverse strand, counting down.
CACCTTTTGTGATCAAATCATTGTCTAACTTGGTGGCTCAGTGGTTAGCACTGCTGTCTCACTGTGCCAGGGTCCCAGGTTTGCTTCCCGCCTCAGGTGACTGTCTGTGTGGAGTTTGCACATTCTCCCCGTGTCTGTGTGGGTTTCCTCCTATTTCCTCCCCCAACCCAGAGATGTGCAGGTTAGGTGAATTGGCTGTACTAAATTGCACATAGTGCTCAGGGATGTGGAGATTAAGTTAATTAGTCAGGGGTAAATGTAGAGTAATCGGGAATGTGTCTGGGGGAGTCACTCTTCAGAGGGTCAGTGTGGACTTGTTGGGCCAAATGGCCTGTTTCCACTCTGTAGAGATTCTATGAATTCAAAGCAGAATTCATTCAACTACTGAGCCTTAACCTCACCTTGACCCTTACAAAACAATCCTCCTCATCTCTCCTTTGTTGTTTAAGGATTGTTCACAATACATTAATGTTATTTGTTACCTTGGATTCTAAAGTGGAGGGAAACTTATTGTAATTTGCTGTTCTGTGAAGGCCTAGCTTTCATTTCTATCACATTTCTGTGATAGAATGATCAATTGTGATCACATGATTTGATCACAAAAGGTGTCACGGGTTATGGCAGCCTTGGAAAGTGGATATTAGATCACAATTAGATCAGGCAGATAGACTTGAGTAAGAGTAACAAAAAGATGGGGTACTGGGCTAATGGTCGGATACTTGGTAGTGTGGATGAGCAGAGGGATCTTGGTGTCCATGTACACAGATCTTTGAAAGTTGCCACCCAGTATTCAAAGAAGTGTGCAAGATGATTAGGGGGTTAGATAGGGTTGACAGTGTGAACCTTTTCCCGCGTATGGAGTCGGGTATTACAAGGGGGCATAGCTTTAAATTAAGGGGGGGTAGATATAGGACTGAAGTTAGGGGTAGGTTCTTCACTCAGCGAGTCGTAAGTTCATGGTATGCCCTGCCAGTAGCAGTGGTGGACTCTCCCTCTTTATGGGCATTTAAGCGGGCATTGGATAGGCATATGGAGGATAGTGGGCTAGTGTAGGTTAGGTGGGCTTGGATCGGCGCAACATCGAGGGCCAAAGGGCCTGTACTGCGTTGTATTGTTCTATGTTCTATGTTCTATGTTCTATTTCCAACGTCAGAAAATTGTTTTGATCAGTGAATTCAAAACTGCATTACAGAGAGAAACTAAATGGTCAACAATCCAAACGAGAGATAGTTGCTAGCATGTTTACTGACTGGAGGTTTACACCAACCTGAGAGTCAGAGACAGAGATCAGGGTGAAAAGCATGTTCACACAGAGAGAAGCGATCCGTTACAGCAGAGGTTCTGTTATTAATTGTCTCCAAACAGTCAGGGCTGAGGAGAAACCCTGTCAAACTTAGGAGGGGTCAGTGACAGGCCGGGTGCCTGAGAGGAAGAATCCTGAATAAATACAGGTATGATATGGGAGCTTCGGTGGGATGGCACTGAGTGGTGTAATTTAATTTAACCAAATTTAATTTAATTTAATTTGCTTAATTATTTATTGAATTATAGTATGGGTAGATATTTTTCTGTTTTTCTGACTTGTTTTGTAGAGTAGTAGCTAGTTATTGTTACTGTTGTTATACTATTTTTATTATAATTTTATAATTTTGTCAAGAATAAAAATCTTTTTCAATAGAAAAAGAAGGGGTCAGTAAAGAGAAAACTTGGTTTAGAAAGGGCGGGCGCTAGGAAATTGTTTCTGTCAGGCAGGCCTTCTCGGACTCGTGGGCACAGCCTTAGAATTAGAGGGTGTCAATTTTGAACGGAAATGAGGAGACATTTTTTCACCAGAAAGTGTTGGGCCTGTAGAACTCACTGCCACGGAGCGCAGTGGAAGCTGGGATGCTAAATGTCTTCAAGGCCGAGATTGACAAATTCTTAATCATGAAAGGAATTAAGGGATATAGGGAGAGTGTGGGTAAGTGGCATTGAAATGCCCATCAGCCATGATTGAATGGCGGAGTGGACTAGATGGGCTGAATGGCCTTACTTCCACTCCTATTTCTGTCCAGAAACAGAAGGCTGGAGGTAGAAGGGACATTATTCAGGCTATTGAAGCTATGCATTTTAGGCATCATGTTACGTAATGCGTGAACTAATTTAACAGCTGTTTTTACAGGTCTCAGGGAGACTGCTTAACTGAAGAAAATAGCATTGAGTGCAAATGCATAGGAATTTCCCAAAAGGAAATCGGTTATGGCCATATCAGCTGATCAAGTAGTCTTAACATGAAGATAGGCCTGATACTTGTTTTATCAGACCCTAAGCAATATTCTCCCCATTTAACAGGTTTCAAATGGGGTACTCCAAACCATTAATCTCTCAGGAGGGTGGACTAGTTCCACTTTATTATCCAGCCAGCCACTCAGTTGGTTGTAACAAGATTA